>NC_050463.1:2997907-3090286 GCF_903995425.1 Onychomys torridus
GAAAGCACATAAGAATTATAGTGATTTAAATTTAAATGCTGGTTGCAAAAAGCAGGTGGAAAGGCAAAGAGAAATTCCTTTATGATCTAAACATACATACAATTAAAACTTGAATATATATATATATATGAATAAGTGTACATATATATCCATACATACTAAAGTATAGCTTGTTCCAAAATCACAAAGATATTTTTAATTGAAAGATAGTATTTTTATGCTGCCAGAAACAATTTTGTCCTAGGAAAGATACAACTTGCCAAAACAGGAAACTTACCCCCACCCCCCAGCAGAGTTAGTTTTTGTTAACTTGAGTATAACTTTATATCCTTAGAAATTTATCATTGTACAAAAATACATTCTAATCTAAAATATGTTGGAGATTTGCTGTTTTCTCCATAGTTTAAAAAGTGATAAAATAATAAATAAGCAGGGGACTCATTAGAACTAATAAATTTTATAGATGATGCCTTTTAACAGTAACAGTCTCAGCTGCTCCTGGCTTTCCATCTTGGTAGGTTTTTCCTGCTAGTGTTTTAGAGAGATGGAGTTGCCAGCTCTCATGCTTCAGTAAGATAGGATTTATTTATGTTTTATTATTTTTAAGCAAGTAAACAGATGGAGTACATTAAGCCCTTTGTTCTACTTTTTGTCTCCATTCCATTTCTCTCTCCAAACTATCCATGTTCCATCCATTCCAACTTTCTGTGAACTAGAGACTCCATACTCAAGTATCTCATTCCAAATGTTTCCTTCTACTATATCCTTTCTACATTCACAATCCATTTGCAGTATATTTTTCTCTCAAGTTAGATCACTTTATCTTCTTAGTGCATCTCTATCCTCTATGTGCTATTTTATATGTGAGATCAGTTAATGTTGAGCCTCAGTCTTCAAGGATACCCATTTTGGAGGAAGATGCACAAACTGGTGTTTCAATGCTATCCATTATGACTGTAAGCCTTTGATTCTTTTCTGTCCATCCAAAAAACTATGATCCAAATTTAAATAAACAGCAAAGTCAGTAAAAAGATTCAGTGACAGCCAGGCATGGTGGTGCATGCCTTTAATTCCAGCACTCAGGAGGCAGAGGCAGAAGCAGGTGGATTTCTTTGAGTTCCAAGACAGTCTGGTCTACAGAGAAAATGCCAGGACAGTTAGGGCTACACAGAGAAACCTCATCTCTAAAAGTGAAAAAATTAAAATAACAACAACAACAAACAAACAAATATAGAAAAATATTCAATGGCTGAGAAACATCTAATAAAAGCTGGTTGATTACAGCAATATTATGCTTTTATCCTGTATAACCCAGAGTGGGTACAATCTTTTTTTTTTTTTTTTGTGGATCATGTAGAATTTGGGTGTAAATTTGGTGTTTGTCCTTTTCAAGAGCCATCTATATATAAAAGCAATTACTATAGGATTTTTGTTTCTTTTTTCTTTTTTTCAATTTTTTTTATTAAGAAATTTGCTACTCACTCTACATACCATCCACAGATCTCTCCTCCTCCCTCCCCCACCCCACCCCAGCCCTCTTTCCTGAGCAACCCTGCATCCACACATCCTCCAAACTGAGGTCTCCCATGGGGAGTCAGCAGAGCCCAGCACACTGAGCTTAGGCAGGTCCAAGTTCCTTCCCACTGCACCAAGGCTGTGCAAGTTGTCACACCACAGGCACCAAATTTCAGAAGGCTGCTCATAGACCAGGGACAGATGCCAATCCCCCTGCCTGGGTGCCCCCCAAACAGTTCCAGCCAAACAACCATCTTCCATATCCAGAGGGCCTAGTCCAGTCCCATGGGGGCTCCACAGCCACCAGTCCACAGTTCATGGGCTTCTACTAGTGTGGCCGGTCATCTCTGCACATCCTCCCATCATGATCTTGATGTCCCTCACCTACAGAATCCCTCCTCTCCCTCATCAATTGGATTCCCAGAGCTCAGCCTGGTGCCTAGCTGTGGATCTCTGCATCTGCCTTCATCAGTCACTAGACAGAGGCTCTATGATAACAGCTAGTTATTTGCTAGACTGGTCACCAGAGTAGACCAGTCCAGGCACCCTCTGTACCACTCCCGGCAGATCGAGGTGGGGTGATCCTTGTGGATTCCTGAGAGCTTTCCCAGAACCCTGCCTCTTCCTAGTCCCATGATGTCCTCATCTATCATGGTACCTTACTCCCTGTCCTCCCACTCTGTCCCTGTTCCAGGTTGACCATCCCATTTCCCTATGTTTTCATCCCCCATTCCTTGCCTTCTGCCACCCCTCCCACACCCAGTCTGCTCATGCAGATCTCATCTACTTCTCCTTCCATATGGTTTCTCTTTTTAGGCCTAGATGTCTTGGAACTCACTCTGTTGACCAGCCTGGCCTTGAGCTCAGAGGTCTGCCTACCTCTGCCTCCCTAATGCTAATAAAAGGCTTGTATCACTATACCCAGATTAGGATTTTAAGATGTAACTGTAGGCAATACTCATAGAGTATTTTTCTATTGTCCTGGAACAAAGATCTTTAATTTTTAAAAGTTCCAAAGCAATATGTTACTGTGACCTGCCAGTTATGACCAATGGGGAATAAACAATTTGCATTTCATTCAGTGCAACATAATTTTGTGGGCTGTTAACCTGTAAGAAACCATTTCTAGGAGCTACTGCTTTAGCAGGCACATTATTTAATAAGCTAATAACCTGCTCTATTTCAGATCTTACATTTTTGTAGAATTAACTGGGAGTTTTCCAAAAGAACTTTAGAAGGAAATCTAAATACTCAGTAGTAATAAACAGATAAGAGTAGTTTTAAGTTTCAAACCCTGGACAAATATCTGAGGTGCCTATTTAACATATCAAACTGGCTACTAGATTCTCCCAGCATCCCTCAGTTCCTACCTGTTACAGGACATGGCTGGCATGCCCCACCCCCTACCCTGAATTCTACATCTCAAGGGTTTAGCTTACCTTCATTAAGAGGCTCTTCTGTATATAATCCAGACATTTTGGTCACCCATCCTTCCATTGAACCTATGACCTCCTGGCTGTTCCAACTGGATTCCCTCTGTCCTCTCTCTTTCTTCCCCTTCTGCCTCTACACATGGCTCACTCAGCTCAGTCTGATCATAGCCACTCTGGACTCTCCCAGATGTCCCTGTCTATGGTTATGTTCTCCCACATATCTACAATAAAATTTCTCCTCCAACACACCTAGGAGCAGTCATGTCATTTTCTTTCTCTTTTATTTATTTTTTGGCATTCATCTGATGCTCAAGAGAGCAGGCAAAGTATCTTGTACTAAGCACTGCCATTTGGACTTCAGAGTCTATTTTACCTATAGGGTAAAATAAAATTCAGTTTCCTAGCCCGAGGGGAGCTGGGAACTTAACAATAGTTGAAAAACCTCTTCCTTAGACAATTGAAACTGTCTGTTATACCCCCAAGTTCTCTAAAATATTATGTCTATTCCTATCAGCAGAAACAACAAATGAATGATTGGTTACATTGAAAATTTTACATGTTGTGTCAGTTGATAATGGTGGTACACACATGGAAATTCCCTATCTTTGACTCCTAATTGGTGAAAATTCTAACTGTCACTTGGCAACAAATGGTTATGGTTTTTATGCTTTATAAACCCTGTTTCTGTCCTGCTCAAGTATGTCAAGGAAAAGCAAGGCTCCCCAGTCATTGTCCTGAAGGCCTGATCAACCATCAACTCTGATTGTGGGGTGATTTCATAAAGGCTCTGCTGTTTCATAAGGCTACCTTTCTATCTTTTTCATTGTGGCACGAACAGACAAGGTGTAACAGTAAAATCCATGAGTGGCTTAAATGAGTTCCCTCCCCAAGGAACTCTATGGCTCTGAACTAAGCTGCTGATTTGACTCTCCTAAGATATGTATGGATCATTTGCTTGTGCTGTCATGCCACTTATCACATTTGACTCTAGAGTCTGCCTCTTCAGCTGTATCTTCCATCCACCTTACTTCACCATCCATCTCTCCTCCCCTGCTTAGTAAGTGTCCCCTCTCCCTGCTATGCCCTTTTTGGCTGCCCCCCCATATGGGTTAATAGGTTTTCTGTATTGTAACAATAGGTTTCTTCACTGACAGAGTAAGCCAGATCAGGCTGAATTGAAAAAGCCAATGAACAGGTATATTTGAGCAAACCAACTCCTAGGAGAGTCCTTCAGCTCCAGAGATTGGAGCTGGAGAAGTCACACACCCAAGCTAAAGTACGGAGCTTATATAGCCTGTGGGCAAGGGGTGATGACATGTCTGCCATAACCTGGGTTTGTACCCAACTATGGCCAAAAGCTGAGCACATTCGATAGGGACTTGGGCTGCTGGCAACTTTAGGGGAGGAGCAGCTGCAGCCTTCAAGAATGCAGAACTTGGCTTTTTGGCACCTTTACTTTCTTTGGGATTCTTTGAGAGGGTGGAGTCTGGAGAGAAAGGAATGGTGCTTTCTGAATCAAACAGGAGTGATCTGGAGATTCCAGCTGAACATCCCAACATTATGGGGGACATGGATGCTGATTCAAATCTCACTACTTCTTACTGACATGTGATGATGTGGATGGGGAGTCATGAGTCAGAGGGTTTGTACTCAGTGGGAGGTAGGGGTGAAGAAGCATTTGGTCAACTACCACTCTGGAGGCCTCAGAAATCCATTATGGGAGGAAGCAGAGAAGGCAAGATGCTTAGAGAAAAAAATAGAGCATTACCCCTGGCCATATGAATAGGGCTAGCTATGGGAAGAATAAAGATTACCAGAAAGAATGGAATGGAGATGTGTCCTGGTTGTATTGGCAAAGGTCTTCAAACAATTTCTTGAGTGAATCAATATTAGTTCCCACCAGGCCAGATTCATTGATACAGTAGCAACAATCTTTCCCCAGGGATATGCAAATGCCTATAAAACCGCTGGATCAGGTTGACTGACACCTTGGTGTCATAGCAAAGGCTATGGCTTTGGGTTAAAATACATGAACATTTTAGGGGGAAAATATAGCACATAAGACAAAACAGATAAAGGCAAATGAGCAAGACAGAAGAGCAGATAGGCTGACCATTATGGCTCTCCTTGAGACATTCTAGAAAACCAGAGGGTGGAGGGTCTCAGTTGCTCTACAAACCATTCATCTTGGGTAGGTGCATGCTTGAGCCTGGCGAGATGGTACCAGCACTGATGTCCCAGGATCTTGGCACCTAAACGGGTGGTGAGAATCACAGTGTAGGGTCCTGCCTGCCAGGGCTCTCAAGACTTTGAAGATAATTTATTGAGGAGTACCTGGCTCCCCAGGGAGAGTAGGGTGGGCTCAGGAACAGTTGGTTCTGTTGGCATGGAGGCAGGGAGATAACTGTCAGCATGTGAATGGAGAAAGGATCATAGGAGGGAAAGGTAGGATAGGTCCTTGGCTAGTGGAGGGCCAGGAGATGATGGCTAAGAAAGAATGACCCTCTGTAAAGCATCTCAAAACACAGGCCTGTATGAGATCGTGGAGTGGCCTGAATCTGGGTAAGGACAGTGGAGAGGAGGGAGGGCCAAGAAAAGTTGAGTTCAATAGAAGGCTTGCTGAGTTGTTGTTTGATGAGTCCAATGGCCCTGTCCACCTTTCCTCAGGATTGTGGGTAGTAGGAGATAGGGAGTTTCCAGGAGATATTGAGGGCTTCAGACATGACCTTGATGATTCTGGACCACCACATCTGCTGTTTCTCTAGAAGTGGGGAATGCCTCTATCCATTCTGTAAAATTGTCAATAAGAGTTAGGAGATAGCGGAGTTTTTTTGTGAGTGGGCCTGTGGGTGAAGTCAACCTGCCAGTCCTTAGCCAGTTGGTGTCCTTGGAATGGTGCTATATCAGGTGTGTCTGGAGGGCCCCCTGTGGGTTAGCATTGGCACACATCTGTCAGGAGGAGTACACTAGTAAAATACAGGCTCAAAGATGGGTGGGATAAAGGACGGTTATTGGTGAAATTATTAAGGCCACTCCACATAGTTAAAAGGGAGGTTTATTTTGTGGTGTAACTTACAAATGAAGGGATAGGTTGTAGGGTCTGGCAAAGGTATGGCGCAGTCTGGCGGTGTTCTCTGGAGAACTCTGCTCAGTCTATCTCCTGCGTCCAGCATCCTAGAACCAAGAGAGAGCCCTCCTTTTGATCCTGGGTCTTCTGCTTCCTCCTCCACCCCGCCTTGTGGGCGTGACCATTACTGAAGCCTCAGTGGGAGTTGGAACTTCCAGACCAATGGTGGGATGGCTACCCACTACATCTCCCCCTTTTGTCTAAATAAGAAAGTTCTAACCTAATACAAGACTATATACAAAGAGATGGTTATCAAATATTGTCCAGCAGTAATGAGGGATAATGACCTAGATAAGTTGGAATTACAATAAGTGCAAACAATATCAAGCAAAAAACACATAGTAAAATCCAGGGAAGTCTAGAACATGGGTAGGTGGCGTGTTACAAAGATCATTCCAAAAGATGTCCTATCCTAAAGAACCTGAGTCTAATACTTAATATATTCTATCTAAGATATTATATATGTATATATACTAAGTTGTAACTATAACTGCTAGTCTTCAACCTCATCAAAGACCTGAGAAGGAATATAATAATACCTGAGAAATGGGAGAAAGATGCAAGCAACTTTCGGGAGTCTTGCAAGAGTAGACAGAGACAGCTGGCAGCCTGGACAGTCACCTAATGTTTCTCAGCATCGTTGGTGCATTCAAATTGGCTACAGGCCTAGAGTATCTGACAGACCATTTTCAGAAGCAGGAATTCTGAAAGACCATCTTACCCTGTCTTGGCAAAGTATGGTGGTTGCTTTCCTTGTGTCCCGCTTGTCCAAAAAGGACAGCATTTGTACTGTCAGCAGTTGAGGCAAGGGCAGTTCTTTGCCCAGTAGGCCATTTTGTGCCAAGAAGAAAACTTCCAAATGGAAATGTCTTAGAAGCCCAACATTCTCTAGGGATCAAATTGGTGCTGCCAGGAGCAATTGTGTCTCACGTCAACAGAATTCTAAGTTATTTAAATGCCATATTCTCTAGGTCCATGAAGTGTTTGAAGATTACCTGTCCATCTGACCTATGTATTTATAAATCTGGTTATCCTAACTAACATAATTATAGAGATTCTACAGGACACTGAGAGAAGTGACCGAGAGACTCTAGCCCTGTGGGCTGAAGACAAATGCCCCAACTTTACAAAGGAATATTAGGTGACTCTCCAGGCTGCCAGATGTCTCTGTTTACTCTGGCGAGACTCTTAAAAAATGCTTACATCCTTCTCCCATTTCTCAGGTAATATTATATCCTTCTGAGGTCTTTGATGTGGTTGAAGACTAGATAGTTATAATTTCCTCAGTTATGATAAAAGATAAGTTAGATATAAAACCTTAGGCTCACAAATATAAGATAGATAGGATATCTTCCTTAATATTGTAACTGTAATTCTTGCTTGATAATTGTTTTGTTATATGTAATTGTACTATGTAAAAGTTAAAACCTTCCTTAAAAAAAGGGGGGGGAGTGCTATGGATATCGCTCTGGATAAATAAATTTCTGATTGGCCAGTGGCCAGGCAGGAAGTATAGGCGGGACAAGAGAGAAGAGAATTCTGGGAGGTGGAAGGCTGGAGAGAGAGACACCACCAGCCGCCGCCATGACAAGATGTAAGGTACTGGTAAGCCACGAGCCATGTAGCAAATTATAGATAAATAGAAATGGGTTAATTTAAGATAGAAAAAGTAGATAACAAGCAGCCTGCCATGGCCATACAGTTTATAAGCAATATAAGCTTCTGTGTTTTTACTTGGTTGGGTCTGAGCGACTCTGGGACTGACGGGTAAGAGAGATTTGTCCTGACTGTGGGCTAGGTAGGAAAACTCCAACTACAGAGGGTCTCTAAGAAGTAGAACAAAGGCTTGGGGCCTGTGTATATATGGTTTGATGGATGTAATAAATGATGGAGAGTGCCTGATCCTGAGGGAGGATGAGGCAGTTATTTATGTAGAACCATCCATCTTTTGTCTGTATGGCACCTTTGTACAGGAATTTGTTTCTCTCCTCTGGTTGGCAATAGGGCTGATAAGCAGGTTTCAAAAACGAAACATGTACTATTGATCCAGTGGTCCTGGAGGCCAGTCACTGGGCTACCAAGTCAGCTCTGGCATTGCCTAAGGCCAGTGGGTCCTTGGAACACTGATGGCCCCAGCAGTGGATTATGGATACTTCTGCAGGTAGCTGGAGGGTCTCCAATTGGTGTAGATGTTATCCCATTGACTCTTAGCTGTTTGGAGTGCTCTAGTTAAGGCAATTTTTTTGAGAAGAGATCCCCACTTGTAGGCTGGTTGCTTCAACTTTTGTAGTGGAAGCAACTAACACATAAGCCACCTGGCAGTTTCCTGATCTGTCTATAAAGGAGCTTCCATCAACAAAGAGAGTGAGATGGGGATCTGTGTGAGGCTAGTCTAGTAGACGAGGCCAGGGTGAGTGTAAGGCCTCCAGAGATCTCTGGGCAGGAGTGGGAAGGGGTATCAGAGGAAGAAGGGACAGGGATGATGGTTGCAGAGACCCGTGAGGCAATTAAGGAAAGAAGATGGGAGTTGAAAGAGAATGTGAAGGCCAAGGAGAGGGTGGCACCAAAGTGGCTGAGGATAAAGTGGCCAAATAAATATATTAGACAAATGGGTATGACTAGAAAAGAGTGTAAGAAGAATCATCCTGCAAGAATGCCAGGAAGTGGCAGGGTCTTAGGCAGAAAGGAGAGAGTCCCATCTACCTCTGTGACAGAAATTGGAAAGTGAACTGTGGTATTGAGTGAAAGGCCAAAATGGAAAGAAAAATTAGCCTCCATGCCCACCAGGAATGAGATGGACTTACCTGCTACCTGGAGCATTACCCTAGGCTTAGAAAGGGTGATTGATGGGAGTCTCTGAGTCTGGGTGCCATCAGTCCTCTGCCAGTTTGAGGAGCTCACAGGCTGGAAGAATCTTAGATGCCTGTGCTTGTGGAGCTGGACCTCTGTGGCATGGCATATAGGATGAGCCTGCATGTGGACATTCTGACTTCAAGTGGCCAGGCTGCCAGCAGACAGGGCATGTCCTTGTTTGTAGCTGAGGATTGGAGCAGCATCAGGACCAATGGCCTTTCTGGCCCTGTATTTGAAGCAGGCCCCTGGTAGAGTTGACTTTAGCTGGGCCCTGGTGAGATGGACCCTTGTAGACTTCCCCTGTTCCCTCTTGGGGGTGCCAGTGGCCTCAGAGCAGCTGCCAGGGCATGAATTTGGAGCACAGCCTTCTGTTGTAGCTGAACCTGCTGGGAAGAGTCAGCTGTCTCCTTTCAGGTGTTAAAAATCTTTAAAAGCCATTTCACCAATTTTTGTACAGAGGTTTAGGAAACATCTTCAGCCTTGTTGGAAGAAGTGGGTCAATGTGTATCAGGCTTTCAAGTCTCAAATGCTAAATCTAGGTCTAATGTGTTTTCATCTCCTTCTGCTGCCTGCTGATCAAGATGTAGAACTCTCAGCTCATTATCCAGCACCATGTCTGCCTGCATGCTTCCATGCTTCTCCTCATTATGACAATGGACTAAACCTCAGAAATATAATTAAATGTTACAATTAAATATTTTCCTTTCCAGGAATTCCTGTGGTCATGATGAATCTTCAAAGTAATAAACCCCTAATTAATGGAGACATTGGTACTATGGACTGGGCTGTTGCTGTGATTGGTCTGACTGTGTTTTTGTTTGAAGGAATTCGAACCTTGGGATTTTGAGTTAGGAAAGCAATGGAATGCTTTAAGAGCTGCTTAATGGACCATCATAGTTAGAGCATGGAGGACAGTGGTGATGAGGTGTGATTTGAACTGTGGATGCCTGGCTTAAGAGATTTGAGAAGAGAAGAATGTTAGTATATTGCCAAGAAACTGGTTTTGTTATATTTTGGTGAAGAATGTGCGTGATTTCTGCCCTTGTCCTAAGAGTCTGCCCAAGGCTACAGTGAAAGGTTTTGGATTAATTCCTTTGGCAGAGGAAATATCAAAACAGTTTAGATGACTTTGTGGTGTGATTACTAGTCTTCACTCTTATGCTGATTTATAATGAAAAAGGAGCAAGGTGAACAATGAAAAACTAAAAATGTACAATTTGCAGAGAAAGGGGGCACCAGGAAGAAGAATGGGGCTATGTCCTGTTTTCAGAGAGGTAAACAGATTAAGAAATGGAATAAAGACAGTGGTGACTTCAGGGCATGATCACACTCAGCCAAGCTTCATAACCAAGGAAAATTATAACTATCTAGTCTTCAACTACATTAAAGACCTCTGAAGGAAATAATATTATCTAAGTAAACAGGAAGAGCATTGTAAGAACCTTTAAAAAATCTAGAAAGACAGACAGCTGGCTATCTGGACAGTTACCCAAAGTTTCTCTGCAACATTGGGGCATCCATTCTTTAGCCCATAGGCTTAGTCTCTCAATCATTTGTGTGTGTGTGTGTGTGTGTGTGTGTGTGTATGTGTATGTGTATGTGTATGTTCTATAATATGTCTGGCAGTTTCCTCTTTGAAGCAGGAACCTTCAGTGGTCACCTTTCTATGGGTCCTGCATGTCCAGTTGATACATTTTGTCAAGTAGTCTAGGCAAGAACAGTTTCTTGCCCAAATGGCTATTTTTGCCAAAAAGAAGATAAACTCTATATGGAGTGTCTTCAATTCCTATCCTCCTCTCTGAAGTAAATCAGTGCTGCCAGGAACAGACATGTCTCACTGTCCAGAAAGTCTAAGTTTTTAAAACATTTTAAATGTCATATTCTGCAGGTCTTTGAAGTGTTTGAAGATTACCTACCTAATTGAATTATATCTATGTATACCTAGAAAACTTAACATGAGTATAAGTTTGACTATCATAGACCAATTATTAATCTGTATTTTAATTATTCATTAAATGAGTTACATAAACATAATAACTTAAATGAGAATAGAAATATATATAAAGTATAACAAAATTATCTCTAAAATTGTATCAATAAACTAAAATCTATAGCAATGTAGAATATTTATTCTATATTTTTATATCATATCCCTTCTTATTTTAGAAAGAGATTGACTGTGACTAATAACATTTTGTAACCAACAACCTAAACAAAGACAAACATCCATAATCCACTTTTAGGGAATGTGAGCATAGTTTTCTGGGCTACTTCCTGCTGATAGAGGGTGCTTGTAATCTTATGGGGACACAAAGAAAATTTTAGGATTATAGTCAAGTCCTGACTGGAATAGTCTGTGAGGCTGTATTCTCTCAGCCAGTGGCTTGAAGTTGATTTTGGATGTTAGATGATCTGGGCCATGGTATCATTGGAGACCTTTCAGAAGGTCTTGTCTGGTCAAACCATATTAGCCTGGAAGCAATCCACAGGTTCTCATCTTCTGTGGAAACAAAAGCAGAACATCTTTTCTGAAGCAACATATCCTTGGACACAAAATTTGAAGTTCAGATACCTTTAAAATGTATATATTGGCTTAACTCAACAGCTTTTACAATCAAATGTCTTTCTACAGTTAAAAATCCCAAAGACAATATAATCCAGACTTTCTGTGTGATTTTTACCTTTTCATGGCTTATTTTTTATATTACCTTTACTTTCTCTTTAAAGACTTTATTTTTTAAGACTTTCTATTTTTGATATAACTGTATTTTCCTCTCTTTCAAGCCTATGTATATTTTTAAACCATTTAGAGGTTTATTTTATCTGAATCAGTTTTATTGTGAATCTATTGCTTTAAACTGCAACATTGTTAGGACTAAAATAACAGCTTTGGTTGCTGGCTTTGCCCACCTCAGCTTTCCAACATGGCAGGGGTAATTCACCACAAGTTCTGGGAGCCATGTTCTTCACTAACTCTGGAGGCAGTAGGTCCATGCCTCCATCTAGCAGCATGTAGCCCAGAAACCTTTTTCTCATATGGTACTATCCAAAGCAAAATCCATCATGCAATGTACTGTGTGGCTTGGAGATGCCTCTGTGTACTGCAGCAGGAATCTGCCTTGCTGTGTTTCAGCCAGCAAGCCTCAAACCCACCATACTGTAACTCAAGCCCTCAGGCCTCAGTGTCTCTGTATCACAGCTTTTTTGAGAGACACAACTAGAAAGCTGCTCTTGGATCCATCTTAGAACCCTTTTTAAAAGCTTTTTTGGGTTTTGGGTGGGAATTCTTGTCCCATGTCTGGGCGCCACAGGCATGTGACAGGGGTGTCCTTGAATGGAGTCCTAGAGCAGCCATTGTGTGAAGCTATCAAGGTGAAGCCTGGATTGCCTTGTAGATTTGTAGATGCAGACCTGTGGGATACTAACAGGGAGTGGAACCAGCCCAAGAGAAAAATGTGTATTGCAGTCAACACAGACAAAAGGAGTTGGTGTTCTGAAGAGTACTTTGACATCAAAGATGGAGATGCAGAGTTTGGACCTTGCCCAAATGGTGTCAGTCTTGCTTGGCCCAGTGTTTCCTTCCTATGATCCCCTTTCCTTCATTTGTAATGGTTGTGTATATCCTGTGCCACTCTATGTTGGAAGTATATGATATGCTTTTACATTTTGATTTGACAGGGGATTACAGTTAAGAGAGAACATGAATCTTACAAGAGATTTTGAACTTTGGACTTTTAAACAAGTTTGAGACTGTCATAGACTATGGGGACTTTTGAATGTGAACTGAATGCATTTAAGCATTATGTTATGACTACAAGCCTATGAGGGCCAGGGTATGGAATGTGGTGGTTTGAATAGGAATGGCCCCCATAGATTCATGTGTTTGAATTTGGCCCATAGGAACTGGCACTATTAGGGGTGTGGCCTTGTTGGTGTAGATGTAGACTTGGTTGAGGAAGTGAGTGACTGTAGATGTGGGTTCTGTGATCTGTGTGTCTCAGTCTCCTGCTGCTGCTGCTGCTGCTGCTGCTGCTTCGGTTGCTGCTGCTTGTGGATCAAGATATACAACTCTCAGCTCCTTTTCCAGCACCATGTCTGCCTGTGTGCCACCATGGTTCTTGCTGTGATGATAATGGACTAAAGTTCTGAACTGTAAGCCAGTCCCAATTAAAGTTGTTTTTGTTTGTTTGTTTGTTTTTATAAGAGTTGACCTGGTCATGGTGTCTCTTCATAGCAATAAAATCCTAACTAGGATCCTTGGGGACCTGAAATATGTGAGGTTGGACACCCCCTACTAGTCACCTGAGCATTCACTCCTCCTCATCCAAGACACCTGCTGTTCTGTGGTCTAGTCTCTGTGAACGCAGTAGGATACCCAGAAATGTGGAAATTCATGAGAGAATACTGTTCAGGAATGGATTTCAGCAAATAAAATGTCTTTACTGGCCAGCTTGGAACTACATTGAAGGTTCATGTTCCCAAAGTAGCCCCATGCCTCTTTCAGGATGCACAAAAATCACAATCTGGGTTGACATACTTCAGTTAATAAGAACAGATAGCCAGAAGCAGAACTATAGAACCTAAAGAGCAAAGTTAGTTCATTTATAGATTTTGGCATAAATTTGGACTTTGATAGACTATGCTTTTATTTTTAGTTTTGGCAGGTGGTGGTGTATATATGCTCAATTTTACAGCCTACATTATGTTTCCATCATAAGTCAGTTGTGCTAAAGTCTGGGGTCCTACTAAGGTCTGGGGTGTGTTACAGGACTGAGATGAAAGTGTATTCTTTAGTGTTTAAGTGCAAGGTTCTGTAAATATTACTTAGGCCCATTTGATTTATAATGTCTGGTAGCTTCAGTATTTTTCTGTTTAGTTTTGTCTAGATTGCCTTCCATGGGTGAGAGTGTGGTATTGACATCATCCACCAGCAGTGTGTGAAGGTCAGTATTCAATTTAAGCTGTATTAGTCTTTCTTTTTACAAATAAGGGTGCCCTTGTGTTTGGGTAATAGATGTTAGAAATTGAGACATCATCATGGTGGACTTTTCCTTTGATGACTATATACTGTTATTCCCCATCTCTTGATTAATTTTTGTTTGAAGACACTAACATACATTTCACATGCTTATGGGCATTTGGATGAGCAATGAAGCCACAGCAATGAGCTCCTGTGGGCTAAAGATCAAACCCAAGTGCTTCACACATGATAGGCAAATAATGTACCACTGAGTCAGTGTTTACACCAAATTTCCTTCAGTCAGTCATGGTGATGCACACCTGTAATTTCAGCATTTGAAAAGCTTAAGCAGGAAGATCACCACTAGCTAGAGGTCAGATCATAACACAGAGTGAGATCTTGGTCCAAAAACACAAAACAATTTCCTCATTGTAGACAAAGATCTATGATCTTCTTCCAGTATGTCCTTAATTTACTGAAAGAGAAATATGTATTTTGTGCCATTACATGTTGGGTATATATAATTTGTGTTTTGACATTACAAGATGTCATAGTCCAGAGATTGAGGTTGGGTGTCAGAAGAAACTTTAAACATTAGAACAACTTTGGGACAGTTGAAAAATAAAGGGATCTTTGAAATTAGGCTAAATGCATTTTATATCATGATTTGACTGTGAGCCTATCATGATCTGTCTCAAATGTAGAGGATTGAATGAAAACACTTCCAGATACTATGCTGTATTTGAACATTTGTCTTGGGTTTGTGGTCTTCATTGGTGACTTATGAGGAAATCCTTAGAGAAAGAGTCTTTCCAGAGGAATGTAGTCTTTGGGGAAGGACTTTGAGTGTTTATACCATCACCACAGTTCTCTGTGTGGTTGATAATAAGCAGCCTCCTTCCTTCTCATGTAGCCACTGCATCAACACCATTAGAGACAAAAATTCCTAAATAATGTAAAGTAAAATAGAAACGATTGCTTTTCCTTGATAATTAATTTTTCTTGTCTGATATTTTATGTTTATATTTTTCTCTGATTGAATAAGGTATTTGTACATGACAAGCATGTACTGAACTTTATCCACCTCATGACTTTTGAACTTTTTGCATGTCTCTCTGTATATACTACTAGGCATTTCTCCTGGAATGACATATTTGGTGAGCATGCAATTGGAAGGTGTCATTCTCCTTTTCTTTCTTTTAAAATGAGCTGGTGGCTTCACTTGCTATTTAATGACCCATGTCACAGAGCTTATCCAGCACAATGAATCATGTAAATATATTGTCAATGAAGTGTACATTTGTAATGCAGTCAGTCTCAATATTTCTATTATGTACATATATGTACTTTAGGATGCAGTAACCTATGAGGATATGCATATGAACTTCACTCATGAAAAGTGGGCTTTGCTGGATCCTTCACAAAAGAGTCTCTACAAAGGTGTTATGCTGGAAACCTACTGGAACCTTACATCTAAGGGTAAGGATGTAAGCTTTCTATCACTTTTTAACATAAGAGGACAAGCCTTTTTGGAGATTGGTGCTTTTCTGTGTTTTTGAACATGAAAGGGGAAGAATCTGGTGTGTAAATCAGGAATGGTTCTAAGATTCATGAAAGACAGTAAACTCAACTGTGCCTAATTTCCAATAATACATTGCATACATATTCTGGTACTGTATTTTAGGGTACAAATTGGAACAGCACAATACTGAGAAACAATGTCAAAGTTCTGGAAGAAATGGAAGGTAATTTTTCTGTGCAAGCTGATACATACCTCTGTATCCACCTCTGAAGAAATGTTAATGTACCCTGAACTTTTAATGAAAATCAAAAGTGTAAGTGAGCACAGCTTTGTGATGATTATTATATTCTCACAGAACTATGTACTCCAAATGCAAAAAGCTGAGCACTGTTTGCAAAGCATTCCTTAAAGGCAAGACAAGGGAACAATGCCATAAAGGATGTCACAATTTTAAGCATAGCTCTATCAGTGGCATGTTGTAGAACTGCCCATTCAAATACTATCATGTCATTCAATTATTATATGAGATATATACATTGATAAGGGGATTACTATATGTCCAAAACATTTTATAAGCAAATCTTTAAAACTAAAAGTAGTGTTCCTCATATACTGGTAGTGAGTGACTTACCATAGTTTAGTGAAAGGAGCACTTCATGAGGACAATGAAGTTGTCATGGTGTAGAAACCTGAATCAATATCAACATCTGTGTGAGGCACAAGATATTAGACTATGTGAATGCAAGGCTAAAATCTTTTTTTTTTATTCTTACTTTACCAGGTACATCATCTGTCACTCTGGATACAAGCCATGTGAGCATAAGGGATATGGAAAGAAACATTGTATTTCTGTCTCTCTCAGAACAACAGGAAGATATGTAGTAGTCCCTACTATGAGAAGACATGTTGACTGTGATACAAGTTTACAATTAATTGATTTTCCAACTTCAGTGGGAATACATCAATAAAGTCACATTGGAGAAAAGCGTTATGATTACAAGGAATATGGACATTCATCTGTCCATGTTATTTTTATATTTTATTTATTATTGTTATAAATGCAATCATTGTGGCAAAGTTCATAGTCCTTCCAGTTCTCTTCATGAAACAAAAAAACTCATATGGGGAAATAAAAAATGTGAACCATGCACTAAATGCTTCAGCCATTAATGGTATCTTCAAACCCACAAAGCAACCAATACTGAAGAGGATCTCTACAGATGTAATCAACATGATAAATCCTGATCTGATTCCTTCTTAAGAGTGCACCAAAGAACTTATTTGGAATGAAAACTCTATGAATAATCAGTGTTATAGATAGTTTGCTTGTCACAGTCTGCATTAAATACATACAACTCACACTAGAATGAAAAGGTATAAATATCAATGGGATAAAGTCTTTGCACATCCTAGTTATCTCCAAATACATAAAAGAAGACATTCTGGAGAAAAATTCTATGAATGTAATCAGTGTAGCAAAGTCTTTGCATGTTGCAGTAACTTTCAAAGTCATGAAAAATTCACACTGGTGAAAATCTCCATGAACCTAATAAATGAGGTAAAGCTTGCAGTCCACATACATTTTTCTCATGGAGCTATCTCATTGGTGATTAGGTAGGATTAGTAGAGTCACAGTTAAAACACTGTCTCCTTTACAAGTTGTAAACATGTTATACTCCAAGAATATAGAAACACATGGTTCTGTGAATAGTAAAGCATATTTGCAAATAAAAATTATATTTATGCTGTCATCCATTATTTTTGAATCATGTTACTTCATTCTGATAACTAAACACTTGTTCTTAACATATTCTCAGAAACACAAGTGAATGAATGGCAGAAAATTTTATCAGTAGGTCAATATAGATGCTGCAAAGCCTAATGGCCAGATGATATTAAGTTACAGGAAGGCCTTGGGTGTATTTAGAGACCTTTTCTCAAAAAATTCCAAAAAAGTAATGTGGAAAGGGGTACACTTCCACAGGACCTAGGTTTAATATTCAGTACCCAGCTAGAAGCTCACAACTGAGCCTGGTGGTGGTGGCACATGCCTTTAATCCCAGCACTCAGGAGGCAGAGGCAGGCAGATCTCTGTGAGTTTGAGGCCAGCCTGGTCTACAGAGTGAGTTCCAAGACAGGTTGCAAAGCTACACAAAGAAATCTTGTCTCAAAATATAAAAGAAAAATAAGCAAAACAAACAAACAAACAAACAAGAAGAAGCTCACAACTATCTCTAAGTCCAGTTCTAGGGGATCCAGTACCCTTATACAGACATACATACAGACAAAAGACCTTTTCACCTAAAATTTAAAAAAAAAATCACATTTTAACAGTATAAACTACATTATAGAACTTTCCCTAGCATAATGTGAATTCATCTCTCCATAGCTATATCATTAGTTGTGGCCATTCACATCAAGAGAATTGTACTAACAATTAAAATAAGCAATGTGTAGAAACCATTTACAAAGGAATGGAAATCAATTCAATCCTTTACTGATCAGGTAGCAGGGACTTTTATCACCTGCAAATGATAGAAGGCAGAAGGTGTAAGGGAAAAATCTTCATTTTCTGCATTATAATAACATCTTTGGGATCTGGAGAGTTGACTCAGTAGTACTGCTGCTGTTGGGTATCCAAGTGTGGTTCCTAGCACCCAAATTAGGTGGATCAGAAATACCTGTAAATCCTGATTAAGCAGGTTGGATGCAATTTTATGCTTTCTTTGAGCACCAGGTATGTTAATGGTATAAAGGCATTTCTATGTGTACATGCACATATGTATTTTTGTGTGTGACAAAAAGATGAGAAAAGGAGACTCCATATTTTGAAAAGAGTTTTCTTCATGTATTTGTTATTTTTTTAAACAAAATTACTTTCATCAATATTTATTTTTGGAACACTGTCCTGGAATGACATCATGTGAGGAGAATTTTTACTGCTTGTGTGTACACTTGAAGAAAATGAAACAAGATAATTATGACTTCAGTTTCTTCAAAACACAGAACTATTATTGGAATATGCTTTTGTGTTCCTCCCAATACAGCAGTTAGGAGTAAGTTTCCTTCATGTTACTCATTACTCTATAGTTTTGTTATTCAATTAAACTATGTTTTATGTCTTTATGTCCAATGTGGATTGTTTTGTCACTGTATACAGCTTGGACACACTAAAACTTTACTTGGGTTACTTCCTTAACCCTAAGACAATAAATGAACTCAGACTTTGAATAAGAGGACTATTTTATAAGACTTTAGTGTGCCTCATTTATCAGATCAATTCTTCCAGAGTTCACTGTCTTTAGATTACAAGTGGCTCCTAAACAGGGACAAGTAATTGGCTACAAGATAGAAGAATGAGGACTCTCATAGAAGGAGGTGAATGAGAATAATGGTACAGAAACCTGGAGAGGCTTTGACTTATGTTGAACTAGTGCATCATTTTAAAAGTAAGGAGGAGCACCAGTATTAAAAACACAACTATTACATTACCTGCAAATTGTTTATAACCCTTGGTTTCCAGAAGATGGCAGTTCAGATGAAGTGTGTGACAGGTTTCAAAAGGGAAATAAAAAGACATATAAACAAGGGAAAGATCCCTGTTTGATTTGGGGTCACTTGTTCATTAACTTGGACTATTGGTCCAATAATTAAGTAGGGTATTAATCATGAAGAAGTGGTATTGAATTCCTGGAATGAATATAAACTTAACAACCAAACATTATATTTGATAAAAGAAGCAAAAAAGATGAATTTCTTTATTCATGCAAAATCAAAAGTGAAGCACCATTGACATGAATGAAGGTGACACCCTTACTGGAGCCTCCTTTAGATAAATATAATATTCATTTTCTGAAAAAGATCCTGAATCATGGTGAGTAATTTACTAATCAGTCTAATCTTGAATTCTTTCCATTTTGATGAGGACTAAGTTGATTCTGTGGGAAATCTAACTTAATTTACCAATTCCTTTTGGCCTCATGAATTGCAATTATTATTTTCAGTGTGATTTCAGAAAAATCAAAATTTTTAACATCTAATCATGTACTAACCAATATACTTAAAACTATAGAAGGAAAAATGACATTAGACCTTCACAGTTTAACGCCCATAATAAGTTACCTCTCCCTCATTGTGTCATATCATGGTTAGACGGGATCTCAATCACCTGACACTTTCAGAATATATCACATTGGTGAACTATTATTGTGGCATTATGTTGATTGGACCACAGTAAGCAGTGACCCATTTGAACTCATTGGTAACACATTTGCCCATCAGAGAATGGGACATAAATCCAACCAAAATTCAAGGGTATTCTACCTCATTGAAATTTTTATGAGTTTAGTGATGTGGAACATGCAGAGATATTTTTCTAAGATGAAGGACAAGTTATTGTACCATGCTCTTCCTACCACTAAGAAAGAAGCACAACATTTAGTGTGCCTGTTTGGATTCTGAAGACAGCACTTGGGTGTTTTATTCTATATCATAGACCAAGTGACTTGGAAAGCTGCAGGGTTTATGTGTCCTGGAAAAGGAAAAGGTCTTCAGTGGGTCCAGGTTGCTATGCAGGCTTCTCTACCACTTGGACCACCAGACCTGATGGGACTCAATGTCTGTGGCAGATAGGGATGATCTTAGGAGCCTTTTCTTGTATCCTATAGTTTTATCAAAAATGAAACCCTTGTGAACTTGGAGCAAGGCTCTAACACTGTCTACAGACAACTATTATTTCTTTCAGAGACAGCTATTTTCATACTCTTAGGCCTTAGTGGAACCTGAACATTTGACAATGGGCCACAATGTCACATGAAACCCAAGTTTCCTGTCCATCATCAGCTGGGTGCTATCTGACTCATCAATCATAAATTAGAATGTTCACAGAAGCAATCTATTATCAAATGTAAGGGATATATTTGTGATTTAGTTAAGCAGTCCTGAAGGCACAAGCAAGTTACATGATGAAGTTGCCAATATGCCTAAGGTTTCTACTCCCATTATAATTCTCTCTGTTTCCAAGTATTACTTAGGGAAGTGTATGGGGCCTGGCAGTATTAAGGCCAGAGGGTGAGATGAGAACATTGGGGTACATCTGTGGGCATAGAGACAGACTGGGAAGAGTGGGGTCAGATGCTGGGATCAGGAACAGATTCTAAATGTGGTTGGAGACTTGGATGGGGATGAAGTAAGGGGAAAGTTGAAGAAGGTTTGGACAGGGTTGAGTGGGGAATTTGTCACAGTGGGTAGATTCAGTGCTGGCAGTGGCAGGATGGGCAAGGCCACATCCAAGGAGGATCGAGTAGTGTGCATGGCAGAGGCTGGGCCAGAGAAAGAAATGGGAACTACAAGTGCAGAGTTGGGTGGAACAAAGACAGCTGGGCTGGCTTGATAAGTTTGGCCAAATTTGTCATTGCCAGACCAAACCTGACATGCCAGAGCATCACACAGGCAACATTGTGCCTTAACAATACCTTTGCCACACACAACCCCCACAAACCAAAACACCCATGAAGACTTCTCCAAACACACGAAAGATGGCAGCCAAATTGACACATGCACTACACATGACCTACAAATATAAATATACCAGTCCCTCTCAAATACATACGACAAGAATATACTCCCATATTGCTCAAAGTCAGACTCAGGAAGATGGAGCAGCCAATAATGTGGCTTGTTGCCAACCCTACTGACCTAACTTTGCTCCCCACAAGATGGACGGAGAGAACCAATTCTTAGCTGTCTTCTGACTGCAACATATGTTCTGGGTCATCTGTGCACCTACCAGCAGGTACAGACAATAGAAAGAAAATGTGATAAAATAGCTTTACGAAGTATATGACTACACAAACATGCACAGAGACACTCATCAATTTGGGCAGTGGTGAAAGCCTTGGTCATACCTTGCTCCACCTAGGATGAAGCCAGGAAAGGCTGGGGCACATGTTCTGGGCATCCTACCAGAGCACACAACCTAGCTACAAAGGCATCTGGTATATCTGGGATCCAGGTACGAGAGAACAAGTGAAAGGTCTTCCAGATGAGTGGCCTCAACCATTAGACTCTCATTAAGGTATATTTCCCAGTGAGCATGTGTATCTGTCTACATGTCTGTCCACTCACAAGGGCACTGTCCATTCTGCAAGAAGAGATGGTTGGATCTCTTGGAACTTTGGAGGTACAGATGTGTGCTGTGGGTGCCATGTGGAAATTGAGCCATGTTTTCTGCAAGAGATAATTGCCAGAGTCCAATTTTATTGGAGTTGATGTCCCAAAGAGGAGGTGTGGAGTCAGTGAAGGAAAGAGAGGCACATAATCTGAGGGTGAATCAGGATAACTGATCCTTTATTAAAAAAAATGCTGCACTTCTTATACTCTATAATTGCACAATACTTTAGCTAGAAACAATATTGAAAGAGGACTTAATGATTCTGGGATGAAAGCAGCCATCAATCTTATCACAGCATTTTTCCTGAGGCAAAAAGTGATAAGTTCAGGAAGTGTCTAAATGCCTATCTAGGTGTGAGCCCATTGTTTCCCTCCATATTATGTTTCCTTGATAAGAGGTTGTCCAGTTACTAAATCTTTAAGTTCTCTATTCTTGGTGTAATCAGGGGTAGGAATGTGGGTGGGGGAGAGACAATGGGGTGTCTTGTGTGGAAGTAGGCAGAGTTGTCACTCTACATGATTCCAGGATGATGTGGATATTTTCCAAATTATTTTGTTTAAAGAGACTGCTAATGTATACATTCTCATCTTCCAATGAAGCCCTCACAAAATTTACCAAAGGAAAATTCATAAGCAAACTCCCATAACAAGTATTGAGAATTATTAAAAATGGAAGTAAAAAGGTGCTGGAGAATTGTGATCTGTAAAGTCAAAATGTCTGAACTTTGTCAGCAACAATGTTTGCCTTGCAGTCCATGCCAGGTAATAAATTGCTGAACCATCTCTCACTCTTTATATTTCTTTTAAGATTTAATTTATCATTCTTGTCTTTGTGTGTACACATGAATCGTATACTTCTAAAGTCAGAAGACAGCCTGTGTCTTCTTCTTCTACCATGTGTGTACTAAGGACCAAACCATGTCCATCAGTCTTGGCTGCAAGTACATTTACCAGCTGAGCCATGCCGAGCATTCACTGAATCCTCATATTTTTTAATCATAGTTTTGGGGATTTTGTTTTTAAAAGAGTCTTAGGAAGTTCAGGCAGACTGTGAAAACATGACCTTACTGGATACACCTCCAACTACTGGGATGACAGGTTTCTCTACCATGCTATGTTTGTGTGAGACCCAGTGCATACTGGGCTAGTGTGCAACCCAATGAAATCCATCTGAGCTGAAAACATTGATGTATCTGAATTGGTGATATGAAAGTCCACACTGATACCCTGTCTCAACAACAAACAATTTTCTGCAAACAAACTTTTTGTTAAAGGAATTTGTGTATGCTTTTTTAGAGACAGTCTTTCTCAGTTGCCTAGGCTTGCCTTGAACTAACACTGTAGCCCTTGACCTTCTGTTCCTTTTCCTCAGCCTCCTATGTACCTTAAGAATAGGCCTGGACCGCATGTAAGGAAACCAGGGCACAAAGATGCTGCATGGGCATATAAGGTCCAGAGTTGTGCCCAAAAGTACCTGGACAAGGATAAAGAGAATGACAAAAAGGCAGGTTCCTTTCTGCTGTCATGGCCCACTAAGCTGTAATTATAAAAAAACTAAAGAACCTCCCAAATGTCAAGGTATTGCAAAATCCTCCCACCTCTCACATTACAAACTGAGGTACAGGGATGAAAGAGAGTCTCAGCTAGAGAAATTCTGGGTAATGATGCTACATCTGGTTATTGTAACCATGGTAACAAGTTTGGAGAGCTTACCTGTCTCTTTTAATAAAAGACCCTAAGAACATTCTGATCTTGCGGTGCACCTCTGGCAACTAGCTGTGTATTCCTGCACACATAGTTAGGCCCCTCTGTGCTCTGGGTCCTCTTGTGGTGGTCGAGGCCTGTTCTCCAGGTATATAGTAGGCTGAGGCAAAGGAACATGAGCTTAAGGGTGGCAGTGTTAGTTCAAGGCCAGCCTAAGCAACTGAGAAAGACTGTCTCCAAAAAAAAGTGTAGAATAAAAGGGTCAGCCAAAGTAACATGGCCTGTCCCTGAAACCAGATCCACTCAAAGAAACCCATGTTGACCCTGAATCCAGAGCCAGTGGGGGGAAAAAAACCACTTTGACCATGAAACCAGAAACAAAGAAATATACCCTGACCCTGAAATCAGAGTCAAAGTAATACACTTCAGTCCAGGAATCAGAGCCAGTGAAAGAAATACACCTGTAGTTTCACTGGCCCTGAAACTATAGCCAAAAGCTAAAAAGGGCCAATGAAAGAAACATACATTGGCCCTGAAACCATAGCCAAGTCTGCCCCTGACCAACTGAATAGGAAACCAACCAATCTTTGACCAGGAAAACCAACTAACCCTTGAACAGAAAACCAAACAACGCTTGAGCACAAAATCTAGCCAATATGAGCTTGTCCAAGCTCAAGGAAATAAAAATCTGACCAATTTGCTCCCCTAAAATCTCCCTGCATATGGCTTTTACCTAAATCCCATTCTGTATGTCTTACTTTTTTTTTGCATCTTTCTGGTGACTTTGACTCTCTTTTACCTCCCATAATTTTCTCTCTGCCCAGAAGTCCTGCCTATATTATCCTGCCTAGCTATTGTTCATTTATGTTTTTATTACATCAATCACAGCAACACATCTTTACATAGTGTAAAAAATATCCACAATGTGTCCCAGGAATGGAACTCAAATAGAAAGACAGGATAGACAGAAAGCTTCTTTACCCCATGAATCACCTCACTGGCCCCAAATTTTATCATGTGTGGTTTGTGTGTGCATGTACAAGTGTGTAAGTCACAGATAAACATTGGGCATCCCCCAAATTGATAATAAAATCCAAATTGACTTTATGGGTTATTGCACATGGCCAGGCATCTCCAAACTCTAGTGTTCCCCAAGATGTGCCAACAGAGACCCTAAGAACAGAGAAGGCATGGTGGCTTTCTATGAAAAGCCAAATGTACAAAGTATTTGATGACCTGTAGGCCACACAGTGACTGGTTTCTGTGTGCTGTGAATAGAGAGGACAGTGAGTCATTAAAACTTTGATGATAAACATCAAAATGTGATCTGGAATCCCTCTAGGGCAGGTCACATAATTATTCTTCATTTAGGTATTTTTCCTTCTCAAACATTTAAAAACATGAGGAACATGTTCAGCATATTGGGTATACAAATAGAAGTCTTGAATTTGCTCAGTTATTGTCCTGAATCTGTGACCCTATACCAATATGCCAAGTGAAAATGTCACTGGTTTTTCCCTGGTTCAGTGTGGCTGCTCATGAAGCCTCTCCCTCCTCCAAATTGCAGAATTTGTCAAAGAAGCCTTTTTGTCAAAGGAGGCTTTAAAGGTGCAACAGGCTATCTTGGCTAGCTGTGAGGAGGGAAAGAAACTGAGAGGTCAAATGACAGTCTTCCTGCAGAGGGTGGATCTATGGAGGACAGTCAAGTAATGGGATATAGAGACAGGGCAGTTGCTTACAGAGGAATAGCTTGTGGGATCCAGCCTGGTTACAGAGCCTCAGGGTTGTGTCCCTGCTTCAGTCATCTATGGCTATTGAAAGTAGGGTTTTGATTCAGGTCTAGAAGTGTATGGTTGTATCTTTTTATAGATGCAGCAGGTGCAGGCTCAGAGTTGTTGAGGACACAGTGCAGCTGTTTAGTCTCTATCCTTCACCTCTGCAAGCTGACACCTCAGGGACCATCTTCCTTAGCTTGCAGGGTGATGAACAGGATTCATTATGTACTAGGAGACCAGCTTGTGTCCTTACCAATGGTGCTCAGTTGGCCCCGTCATGACATGACTGGCTCCATTTTGGCCCTCTGATGTTTATCACTCTGCTACAACTGACTATATTACAACTTCTGTTATGCCACCCACAACACAACAATTCAACCAAAAAGTATAAACTCACTGTGAAAGGGGAACTCATTGTGAAAGGGAAACAGAACCAGTGTGGAACACTGGGTAACAGCAGGGATGGGGCAGGAGAGAGCCTACGATTGTTTGAGCTTCTGGACCCAAAACTCAATTACGGCAATAAACACCACTGCTATGCAATATTTAAAGAAAACATGGAATGTTACTGTGACTCAATCCCTGTTTAGAAAACCCTAATGAAGATCTTGGGACATTTCTTAGGTGTAAAGCCTCTGCTTAGAATCTCCAATGAGGAGCTCAGGGGATGGATTAGGGATTAAGCTTCTGTGTAGAATCTCTCAGTGATAGATTGGGGGAATGGTTGGTGGTAGAGACCTGTCACCTCTCTACAGGCAGTGAGACTTCGGACAATGTAGCCAACATTTGAGAATTCCAACATGACTCCATGCCTGGACCATGTTCAGACAAACATGAGCCATCTGCTTAAGGGAGATCTACTGATCCCAAACTTTGAATCTTTATCTTCTCATTGCAGTTGATCACCCTGGACACCTCCCCTTTTGGTACTCTAATGGTATTGAAGGATACTTGATCACACTGTGTATCTTGAGACTGCATTATTTATTGAAAAAAAAAAACTGTTTCTAATTATGGTGTAGCTCAGCCCTAGCACACGCCTTTAATCCAAGAGTTTTTTGCTTATTGTAAACAGGATTAAATAAATTCAAGCATAAGTCAAGAATTAGGGCAACAACCAGTTGACAGAAAGTGAACAAGAATAAACAGAGAGAAAGAGGGAGTCAGGAAGACATATTGAGAGGTTCACAGAAAGTAGAAAAGAGGGACATTCAATTTGAGGTTTTTTGTTTTAGATGGCAGAGGACAAGAGGGAGTCAGCAGAGAAGGAAGGTCAGCTTGCTGCTTCCACTGGCTCTCTGAAATAGCAGACTTTCTCTCCAGCATCTGACTCCTGAGTCTTTATTATTTAAATTAAATGATTGAGATTTAGTCAAACACAACAGTTAGTACTCCAATGGGTAAAATGACCATTGGGACAGAGAAATCACTCCAGCTGTGCACAAACTGAGAAGGAACCAGACTTGGTAAGACACATGGAAAGTCTTCAAGGTGAGAATTAACTACTATTAAAAGGAAAAATCTTTCCCATGTTAAAAATGGAAAATGTAACGCCGGGCGGTGGTGGCAAATGCCTTTAGTCCCTAGCAATCGGGAGGCAGAGCCTCATTCTGTGAGTTTGAGGCCAGCCTGGGCTACCATGTGAGTTCCAGGAAAGGCGCAAAGCTACACAGAGAAACACTGTCTTGAAAAACTAAAAAAAAACTAAAAAAAAAAAAAAAAAGAACTAATTGGATTCTCCATCATATTGCAAAAGGGACACGAATTTCTGGATCCCCTACATTCTCTACTAATGCAAATAAATCAGAAAAAGGAAGATTATAAGTTAGGAAAAATAAAGAAACCATCTCAAAGCCCTTATGATTTAGTTAAAAATCAGAGCTATATGTCATGCTTATGATATTATTAGATTTTCTTGAATCTCTTAATATCATTACTGATTTTCAATATGCAGAAGTTGTTTTCCATATTGAAACCACTGAACTTACTCTAGATGATTCAGAACTAACTTCACTACTTTTGCAACTACAACAAGTAATCAGAAACAAAATTATTCGTTGTATGCCAGATCCCTTTTAGGCCTATGAGGCCCTACATCACAAGATAATGATGAATTTTATCAGCTATTAATGCGAAATGAGCTAGATTGTGCTGATATTTTGTTTGTGCTCTAACAAATAAAGCTTGCCTGAAGATCAGAGGGTGGAGATAGCCATTACTTAACCATAGATCTGGAGGTCTGTATAGACAGGAGACAGTAAGTGATAAGGCTGGGTGAAGAGGAGTATAAGGTGAGCATAGACAGGAGATCACCCTTTTTTTGGTCTGAGGAATCGAGGTAGATCTTGGTGGGACTAACCCCCTACAGAGAAGGTAAAATACCTGAAATACAGTCTAGCTTTGGATCCAAGCTATCCACAAGTATATCTTGTAATTTGTTTTCTATCAGAGTCAATTCTGTCTTAGCCTCAGCTGATAATTTTCTTGCATTATCTAAGTCATTATCATCTTATTAGGTTTGAAATATACTACTTAGCCATTGTGTAGTGAATCAAATTGTTGGTCAGAGAGAGTTACTATCTCTCACCAATTTTTGAAAATCATTAAGAGTTTGTAATTGGTCTCTCCTGGTTTTGGGTTTCTTTGTTTGACTTTTCTGTAATCCTATCTTATATCCTATATAATTGATAGACTTTCCTTTATGCATTTTTTTCAGAAGCAATTTGTAATACTCAGCAGGGTAAAATTCTCTTTCCTTCATCAAACATATTTTCTAAAGTATTTGCACCTGAATCAGGTAGTACAATATCATCCATATAATGATAATTTTTAGATTCAGGAAACTGTTTATGAATAATTTCTAATGGCTGGTATTCAAAGTATTGACAAAAGTGGGGCTGTTTAACAATTCTTGTAGAAGAATATACACTGATCCTTTTAACATGTTGAGCATTATTATAAGTAGTCACTCTGAAGACAATTTTTTTTCATGTCTTGTTCTTGTAAAGTACAGTAAAAAGGCAGTCTTTTAAATCAGTCTATATAATCAACCATCCCTTAGGTCATAAATAAGGCAAGGGAATTCCAGAGTGTAAAGAAATCATTGGTGCAATCACTTTATTTATGGCTCTTAAATCTTTTAACAGCCTCCATTTTCCAGATTTCTTTTTGACAATAAATAGGGAATTCCAAGAACTGGTTGATGCTTCAACATGTTGAGCATTTAGCTGCCCCTGAACCAGCTGTCCTAGTCCCTGTCATTTTCTGATGTCAAAGGCCATTTTCCCAGCCACACAGGTTTGTCAGTCAAACATTTTAAAGGTAGGGCAGTTGGTACCTCTGAAAGATCAACAGCTGTTGTGTCCTGTGTATGTACAACCAGAACATTTTGGGACTGTTCTTGATAATACCTTTTAATATTTCTCTCAGAGGCAGTCTTTATTTTATGGTTTGATTCTGAGATTGGAGGAATGTTAATTTGTGTTTTATATTGCTGCAACAAACAGCATCCCCATAAATTCATTGCTATACTAGGCCCATTTGGTTTTGCTTTGAATTCTGTCTTTCTGGCCCTATACATTCAACCCATCTTGCACCTTGTTTTAACTGAGATAAAGTTCCAGTCCCTAGAAGCCAAATATTTACCTCCTGAAGAGGCCAATCTGGATGCCAAGATTTTCATGAAATTATTGTTACATCTGCTCCTGTGTGTACTAAACCTTCATTTCCAAGGCTATTTATTTGTATTTTAAGCTTTGGTCTCTAATTGTTTATACACTTTGCCAAAATATTTGTTTCTAGTCTCTCCAGAATTTTTTGTTTTATCTACTGAAGCTGTTCTGTCCTTGATTGCATCCAGAGCAGTCTTGATTCTGACAACAGGCATTAAATCTTTTAATGTAGATGAGTTTCTCTTTTGTCGACAGGGAATGGTTGAATTTAATTTGATAGCAGAGCCCATGGGAGGCCTCTTAGGCCATTTCCAGATGGCAAAGGGTTACCTTGCCTGTCCATTGTTCATCTGCATTCATTAGTTCAATGCCGCCTTTGCCACACCTTCTGCATACTTCAGAAGCATGGGGCCTTAGTTTTGGATTCTATCTAGGGAAAAAAAACATTGTTTCTAGGAATGTCGTCCTATAATCCTTTTTCAAAGGACCTTGCTTACCACAAAACATTTGAAATTTTGATTTTTTTCAAAAACTTTTAGAAATGACTTCTATCAGAATAGTGGCACAAACATGAGATCAATATCAGCAGTATTTCTAATCCACTTATTTATTTTTGCTGATCTTGCCTGTAAAGCACTAATCACCTTTTTGAGTTATGAATTGGCATTTTTAAAGGCCAAACATTTGATTAATGTTTTTCTGACTTCTGAATATTATACTTTTGCATTTATAGCTAATGTCAATCTTCACAAAAAATCTGTGAAGGCTTATTTTTGGCAATGTACAATTTTAGAAAATTACTCAGACCTCTTTCTTGATTCTCAACATTTTTCTAAGCATTTAAAACTACTAAATGATGTAGCTGCAAGGTGGGATCATCAAATTCAAACTGCCTTTGTAACTCAGAATATTGATTTTTCAACTAGTAACTAATGACGGGATATTTTAATACTTCTATCCCTACTTCATTGTTCTATGGCCCTAGCTTTCTCTTTCAACCCTGTTTGCCATTGTATCTGAAGACCAGTTTCCAATATTGCTGATGCCCAATCTTTCTACTCTTGGGAGTAATTCAATTCTGATTTGCCCCTGAATTTAATATCTGCTTCACATAAGGTGAATGCATACCATATAAAATGACTACTTCCTTCAATCTCAACTCTAATATTTTTGTAGGATTCCATTTAACATCTTCATAACATTGGGCACACCTACCATCTGCTGGTAGTTGTTTTATAGTAGCTGGAAAAACTAAGTTTGGTTTTCTAACAACGTTGGTCAGCCTCTCTTCGATTTCATCATGAGGGAGCATGGTAAGTTATTCTGTAAATTCTTCTGTCTGGGTCTAAGAATTTTTTTTTATTTTCATTTATAATTCTTTCTAAGGCTTGTATCTTGTCAATTCACTTTTCATATTTGGCACAAAAAGTATTATGGCTGTTAAAAATAAAATATGTATTAACAGATTGATATTAAATATAATTGGTACAATATCAATATAATTTCTTTTCATATTTTTCTTCTTCTATTTTCAATGAATCTAAAATAGCACTATATATGATCCTGATTCCATATTTCCCATCTTTTACATGAGAATGATTTTTCTTTCTAATATTACTTAAATTTCTCCTTGAGGACTTACCAGGTTCATACCAAATCTTATAACTTTTCAGATTGTCTGCAGCTGGTGTGATTTATCTGTCCATGTGGCGGTGACATGTTGGAGCTCCAAATATTGTTTTTAATTAAGTCTCAATCATTTGATTTTATGAATAAATCCTCGAGAGCCAGATTTGGCATGAAAGCCTGCTATCTCAGAGAGACAGCGAAATAACCCATCTGACCTTTCTCCTCAGCTGTCATCCCAGAAACACTTCTTTCCCTCTTTTGTCTCAAATGACTCCCTTTTCAAACTCCATGTCCCTCCTTTCAATTTTCTGTGCAGCCATCTATCCTCCTGGTTTCCTATTACTCTCTGTAATTTTTCTTATGTAAAATTTTGCAGAATATTTATGTATATGATCAAGCTGTGTCTCTGCTGAAGGCATCTTCTGATGGTTCAATAAAAAGCTTGATTGCCAATAGCTAGGCAGGAGAAGTTAGGTGGGACTTTTGGAAAATTAGAGGAACCGGAAGTGAATTTAGGCGCTTGAGGAAGCTTCAGAACATGATACAGGAGGCAGGATGGGTGGTATTTTCAGAATGTGGATTAATAGAAACAGGTTAATTTAAGTTATAAGAGTTAGGTAGGGGGCTGGAGGGATAGCTCAGCCGTTAAAGGCTAGGCTCACAACCAAAAATATAAGAGTTAGGTAGGAACAAGACTAAGCCATAGGCTGGCCTTTCCTAATTAATAAGTCTCCGTATCATTAACTGGGAGCTGGTGGGGCAGAGTCAGACTCATTAGAGTTAACTTCATGTCAAGTAGTTGCTTGCTCTGCCTCTTGATTTATGGTTTACTTTATTTAATCCTGGTTAAAATATTCAATCAGAAAGCTCTTGCATTAAAGGTGTGTCCAAGAGCTGAGCCACACCACACATACAAACAGGGTTTTCCAGTAAATAATGCAATCTCAGGACTCACAGTGTGATGAAATTCCTTCAACACTTTTCTTTCTATTCTGGTGTCAATGGAGAAGCAATGCTCCACACACAAACACGTTTCCTGTTAGTATAATGGACAGTCAGCACTATGCTTCAATTGGGTAGTTTTAGAAGTATCTGGTGTCATAAATCTTTTGTCAAGAATTGAGGAGGTTGAGTTAGGTCCACAACAAGGCCAATGCCCTGTAGTCCTAAATCTGGGATCAGGGCAAAGAGAGCCAACATAACAAACCTTTTCTCAAACTATTTTTCTGAAAGATTAAAGGTGCTACTCTTTTGGAATTAATATGACTTCCTAATGAGAAATCATGCCACACATTCAGAGATTAATTAAGAAAAAAATCTCTTCAGTAATTGCAAGTCTTCAGCTCTATCTACACACAAAGAGGAGCTGGCCAGGAACAGATTTGCTTACTCATATACACCATAGGCTTATGCATTCCTCATATGCTGTCAACCTGGAGGAATGCTGCCTATTGCCCTCCTGATATCATGGCTTCCACAGTTTATTTCCATAAAGAACCCAGGACTGCCTACTCAGGGTGGCACCAACCATGGTGGGATGGACCCTATTTCATCAATCATTAATCCAGAAAACACTTTATAGATTTTTCTACAGACCAGTGTGACTCTGGTTTCTGTCAAACTGACCAAACCTAACCAGCATACCTACTGAGTCATCTCTCAGCCTCCCCCACAGTTGTTAAACAAATCTTACGTCTCTTAACACTTATTTTTCAGTATAAGTTTTGATAATCTGTCTAGTTTATGAATGGATAGATTGTTCTGCAGTCAAGAACACTTATTGCTCTTTTAGATGTCCTGGTTTTGGTTCACAACACTAACATGGTGGCACATAATCATCCCAATATCCTGTTGCAGTAAATATGATGTCCACTTCTGTCTTCTGTGGACACCAAACACACATGTGGTGAACATACATGCATGCAAGCAAACCACACATACATATCAAATAAAACAAATAAATGAAGAATTAGAAAATACATACCCTAATAGCTCCTTTATGCCATCATGGATAAAAAGAGCCAAAAATACATAGAGATGTGACAAATATCTGTAGCCAAAAGTATAACTTTGTAATTCAAGAAACCAAGAAACTTGACCAAGGGAGAGAAATCCCATGATTCTAGACAAGAAGCTTCAATATTAATTCAGTACAGAATGTGAGCTCTATATTCGACAAAAGTTCAGTAAAAAGTTTAACAACTTTTGCCATCAACAACAGAAAAGTGATGACAAATAGTCATCATGAATGAAGAAAATTATGCAGTGAAATCATCTGACTTCAAAACTTCATATACAATTGAAACAAAGGCTGTACTGTTTGGGAAAGAAGAAAGAGATCATCAGAACATAAGAGAAAAGTTACATACAAAACCGCAATCAAACACTGTCAGGGTTTACAACTGAGGACAGGATTGGAACACCACAGCATCTACATGCAAATGATACAGACTTTACCCTCTGCACAGAATTAACTCCAAATGGAAGCTACACCTGAATGTTCAGTGCCAAGTGCAGAACTTCTAGAAGACAATAGAGAAATCAGGGCTCTGAGAGTTAGAAAATCTGCCTTCCACAGCAACATAAAAGCAGCACACATATGTGTTTTGAAGAGTGAAGTCAACGACAAGGAATTTCCACAGCTGGATTTTTGCTCTCCTGGCACTTCCCAGGTGCAGCCTGTGGAGTGTTGTCATTCAGAGGCTACAGGTTCCCACACAGACCCCGGGACTGCCAGGAACTATACTGGGCCTCACCAGACTGAACAGGGACTTCTAAGGACAATAGGGGACCATGTGGGATATAAGTGACCTCATAGGAGCTAACTCTGTTTTCCTCACAGCTCCTGGCAGCTGGTCACAACACAGTACATGGAACCACTAGAAACTCCCTCAGCCCCAAAGCTGAGTCTACAGCAAGAAGACCAGAAATACCCTCTGCTATACTGACTCATTTTCTGCCTGGAGGCCCTGATTGGCTAGCGCCTGCCTTTATTTCTTCCACCAAACTGGATCCAAAGTTTCCCAGTTTCCCTAAGGGTAGGGAGGGAAATAGGGATAAGGCCATGCACTAAGAGAAAAGATAGGGACTTAAACCTAAGTTTGAGGCCTACATTGTTTAATTTCTTCTTACATGCAATAGAGAAGGTTATATTTAAAAAGCCTCTTTCCCAGCCAGAGGGACTGGATCCACATATTTCTGAAAAATGTTTGTTTCCTCTGGTTTCTCTGTCTCTGTCTGTTTCTCTCCATTTCTGTCTCTGGTTCTCTCACCCTGTCTTTTCCTCTAGAGTTATTTCTATTTATATTATACTTTTTTCACAGTATATATTTTCTTCATCACCCTCAGGCTTTTATACTTACATGCTTGGTGTATGAGGAGGAGACCCTTGTGTGTCACAGGCTTTCTTTGACTGCCAGTCCCCAAATCATGACACAGAGACTTAATATTAGGTATGAATGCTTGGCCTCAGCTTAGCTTGTTTCTAGATAGCTTTCTAAACTTAAATTATCCTGTTTCTTGTCTTCTACAGTTTGCCTCGGTGCTTTTTACCTTTCCTTTATTGTGTATGTCCTGCTTTCTTTTTCCTCCACGTCTGTCTGGCTGGCAGATGCATGGCTGGCGGATTCCTGGCTGGCTGGCCCCTTTCCTTTCTCTTCCCTTCTCTCTCTTGTGCCTTGATTCCTCCTCTTCTTATTCTCTCTGTCCACCAGCCTTGTCTGTCCCTCCTCTGACTAGCTATTGGTCATTCATCTGTTTACTAGACTACCTAGGTGTCTTAAGCAGGCAAGGTAAAACAGTAACACGTCTTTACAAAATTAAACAAATGCAACATAAACAAATGCAATACATCTTTACATAGCTAAAGTAATAGTCTACAGCATAAACAAATGAAATGCATATGTACTGAGTTAAAGTAATGTTCCACAATATTTGTGAGAGTAGGTGTGTCCTTTTTGTTAAGGTGTGTCATTGTAGGAGGGATTTAATGTTTCAAAATGCCAGTACAAGACAAATGTTTCTTTCTGCCTGTCAGCCTTTCTGGCAGTATGTAAGTCTCAGTGCCAAAGCTGTCCATTGTGATTCTTCCATTCATGATGGTAGTGGACTAATCCTCTGTCTCTCTAATGAAGCCCAAATGAAAGGTCTTCCATTATAAGAGTCACCTTGGTCATAGTGATTCTTCACAATAATAGAACAGTCAATATACACGTAGTCTGTCTAATATTTTGGAGTATTATTTCTCTGTATTGTACCTATGTCCTGTGAAATTGAGTAAGTCTTAATTAGAGAGTAATGGACCATCTTGACAAAACATTGATTCTATGGCATGGTTATTACTGATGACTCATGCAGACCTATCATGAAAAAGAGCAACCTTGTGAGGAGAAGTTCATGAAACCTGTTTCGTTTGGAAAGTAAAACAACACTGGGTACTTTCAGAGGGCAGTCATGTGCTGAAACAAAGGCTGTAATTATCAGGGAGGTTAGGGCCATTCAAGAGAAGGCAACTCCTCCTCTCTGGAAATATAGAAATGTTTTTTCAAGGGCATTGTCTACCCAGCCAAGCATTTAAGTATGGAAAGAAAAGGAAGGTAATTCCTAGTGCCCAAAACCATTTTCATACAGAATCTGCTCTTCTCTCTTTGAATGGGGCCATGTCAGGGTGCACTGTGTTGTCCAGTTTTGTTGAAGAAAGAAGGCACTCCAAGGTGAAATTGTAAAGACTATGTGGCAGCAGGAAGGCCAGCCTCTCTGATGGACTGAACCCCAAACAGCCATACAAAAGTGTATTTATTGATAATCACACAAAGTATTTCCTCAAACCAAAGCCCATAATTTAATTATGTCTTAAAAATGGAGAGTATCACATGCCCCCATGACTTTACTCCTTTATTATGTATCATTTTAAACACACAATAATACAAGAGATTCAGGTGTGCCTGAGGCCTCTTGTGACCAAAATCATGGGATGGCTGCAATATAATTCTACAAATCACGGAAAAGAATCACTGTTTTCCACAAAGATTCTTTAAGGTCAAAGTACTTCTAAAAAGCAGCTGTCCATTCTAATGTCTACCCAAGTAACTGTAAAATTCCTACAACAGGGCCAGGTCCACCCAAAGCTAGAATCCTGTGTGGTGGCGTCATCTATGTGCAACCTTTTCTTGCAAGAAGGAAGGGGCAACACTTAAAGTTCATGGATTCTTCCTCTGTGCTTCAATTTAGCACTGTTTAAGTCACCTGTTTGGCAGAATCATTATCCCAGTGAGTAGACTGTGAGAGTTTGCTGCTGAAGCCTGAGTTGCATTTGGATGGTATAACATATTGAGTTATCCAAGCTATGAGACACTGCCAAGAATAGATGCATGAAGGTAGTGGAGGAAGCCAAGAGAGATGTGTGAAAAGTTACAGAGAGAAAGAGACATCTGATACCTTTGAAACTGAAACCCCATGTGCCTGCTTCACATTTGCATGATTTGGTGATTTCTCTGCAAGGTTTGCCTTGGTCCAATAATTTCTTACCTCTTTGCAAAGGAAATGTGTATAGTGTGCTAATGTGTGTCGGGCATATATAATTGTGTTTTGATTTTACAAGACGTCAAATTCAATACATTGTTTTGATTTTCAGAAGAAACTTTGGACATTGAAACAGTATTGAAACTGTTGCATATTATGGACATCTTTGAAGTTCTGCTGCAATGCCAGTCTCTGCAGGCCTGGGGTGGTACTAAACCAGGGCTGTGAACCACCTTGCTACCTCCCTTCACAGCACTCTCTCCCTATAGGAGCTGCTCCTGTCACTCAGGCCACACTAACCAGTCAGAATGTGGGAGGGCACTTCTGGTCCGCCAAGCAGCAGACTCCCTGAGTGAGGCACTTGCTCCTCTCTATGCTGAACTGTATCCTGTTGCCTGGAGCTGTGAGGGAAGTCAGGCGAGCTTCTTGGGGGAGCTTATCAGAATCTGGCCATGGTGAGCAAGCAGCCGCTGTCTCCAAGGGGGAGGAGCTATGGGAGCCAGCATGGGATCCCTGGTCCCTGGCAACCTGTAACTGGACTAGAAGCCCCTTGAGGTCACGTGAGTTCCCTGAGGTCCCTGGTGTTCCTGCAACTCTCTGGTCCAGGCAGCCTCTGAATGTCTTCTATCTGTGGTCTGTGTCTGCAGAGAACATGGGCCTGGGTGAATTGTGTGCAGATTTGTCCTTATCGCTGTCTATACTGTTCAGGGCATGAGCATGTAAAGCTTTCATTACCACCTCGGGAGGCAGATTCGCTAAGGTGCAGAGGCATGGATTCTTCCAGTCTTCTGGAAGTTCTACACTAGACACTGAACATTTAGGTGTTAGATTCATCTGCAGTTAATTCTGTGCAGACTGTATAGTCTCTGTCATTAACACATTTGCATGTATATGTCAAGTTGGTCCATTAGCCTGTGTCAACGTAAGGCCATACATATATATTGGGTTTCCTGGCCTCACGTGGCAAAATTGATTTTATATTAATTTTTTAATTAATGTAAATTAAATAAAACTTAGATTACAGTAATCTGAGTTTTCTCTTCTTTCCAAAAGAGCAAATCATGAGTTCTAGGTGAGTGAGTGCTGCATAGTGAGAGCCCATCTCAAAAAATTTTAAAGTTATATCTGTGTTCATTTTTCTGAGTCAAGTTCTCTCTGCCTGATATAGGTCATAAAATTAGACTTGATTTCCCTGCAAAAGCATCATGTGCTCTTAATACCTGAGCCATAGCTCCAGTCCAAAATCCAAGTACTAAATCTCTGTAATTTCAAAACAACAAGTTTCTTTTTCAAACATTTAAAAGTTGATTCTTTTATCAATATAAAAACATTCAAATAATTATGAGGATCATTTCTAGGAGCATAATAAATTCACATGATACACTATTAATATTCAAAAATTACATTCAAGAGAGTAGTCTTTCTAGAGCAAAGACTTTGTTTGTCAACTCCATTCCATATGTATGTATTTCATATATCCTGTATTCCATTTTAAAGTTAGGGCATCCCTTAAATATCTAGGATGGGATAGGATATAGACCAGTCCCAAGAGAAGGAGGGTGGGATGAGTGGAATCATGAGAATGAAGGGAATTAAGGGAACTGAGAGAGTTGAACTGGTGACTGAATGATGGTGACTGACAAATAAAAGAATTGAATGAAAGAGCTCCCTGCAACTGGATTCTTCCACGCTGATGGTAGCATCTCTCCTGGGCCTCTGGAATTGTATAAGGCTGGATCCTTAAATATTATACAAAAGCTGGCGCCCCCAGTCCCAGGAGGTTAATCATTCAAGCACACCCAGAACTAGAGGTGTTGCTTGAAGGGGGTCTGTCCAGAGATGTGGCAGTCCCCCTGGGGAGTTGGAAAGGAGGCCCCCAAAGTCCCAGCTATCATTGGATCTCACCAAAGGCACTGCAGACCGGAGGGACATCATGCCTCTTGAATGGTGAGTAATCAGAAAAACCCTTCCCCTATTAGGAATCCTTTTTCATCATGGGCCAGAATGAGTGCAAAGAAAGACAGCTGTTTGTAAACTCGATTAAACATATGCTCAAGAAGAAAGGTATTAAAGTTAGCACTAGGCAACTTTCTGAATTCCTTAAGTTTGTACAGAAAGTAAGTCCCTGGTTTCCTGACCATGGGACATTAGACTCTGAGACATGGGCAATCGTAGGGAAACAGATTAAGAATTGGCACACAAAGCATGGAGAATGCCCTCTACAGCACTCCTCACGTGGGAAACATTTAAACAAGCTCTGACCACTGACCAAGAACTTAAACCTAAGTGGAAATCAGAGCAAAGTAATCCTCCACCTGCAACCTCTCCCATTAAGGGATCTCTCCCATCTCCCCTCCACTTGGGAAAGAAACACAATATTTCCCCCTCTTTAAGAGATCTTACTGAGAACAGCTCAGAGGAGAGTTCAGATAATTCTAGCAATGATGAATCAACCTTTGAGGAAGAAAAAGGAAATAAAAAGGAAACAACATGCCCTCATACACTGGACAACATTTTGCTACAGTGTTTATACACTCCACTTGGCCCCCAACAAGAAATAAAAAGAGAAAGAAGAAAGGGCCAGTGGGCTTCTCCAGCAGGCTCGCCTCCAAGGTGAAACACTTGGATTTTTCCCTGTGATCTAGCCAGGCATAGAAGGCAAAGCCCTGCCTTTTAAACTGCTAAAAGAAATAATATAGGCAACAGCTGCTTATGGCCCAACTTCCCCATATAAGCTTACCCTGGTGGAAAGTTTAACCTACCAGTAGCTCACCCCTTGTGATAGGTTGCAAGTAGCTAAGGCTTGTTTAGCAGGAGGTACCTACTTGTTATAGAAGACTGTATTTGAGCAAATAGCCAGACAACAGGCAGCCAAATCTCGGGCAAGAAGAGGTTTAACTTATGAAATGTTTATGGCCACAGGGAGATATGCTAATAGAGCCAAACAATGAAAATTATCACAAGATGCCTTGAAAGCAATTACCACAACAACCTTTACAGCATGGAAACACTTACCCTCTGTTGATGCTAATACCACAGGGCTTACCAATATAACACAGAATACAGAAGAGTCATATACAGAATTCGTTGCCAGGCTGACAAAAGCTGTGGAGAGAATGGTTCCCAGCTCTGAAGCAAGAGATGTAATTTTCAAGCAATTGGCTTATGAAAATGCCTCTACTACTTGCAAATCTCTACTGAGACAAGTAAATAAATGGGAAGCATCTCTGATTACATTAGAGCATGTGTGGATGTCAGTCCCTCTTACTTTTAAATTGTGGCAATAGCAGCTGCATTACAGGGATGCACGACAACTGAATTCATAAAAAAACAACAACAGAAACAGCCTAACCAAAGGGATATAGAGCCTAAATGTTTTTCATGTGGACAAATGGGACATATCAGCAAACACTGTCCCTTTCAAGGAAGGGCCAATATCCCAGAGACAATAATATAAGCTCTAATGCCCCAGCTATAACCCAGGCTGCAAACTATAACAGGCCTATGAGAATATGCCCTCGCTGCCAAAAAGGCTATCATTGGAAAAAAGACTGTACATCCGGATTCCCTCAGAATGAGACGCTGCTAGATGATACTATTAACTCCCAAACTATAGCAAGACTCCTCCCACCTACTCAGGGAAACAGGGCTCCAGCCAGAAATAATAGGAGCAATAAACAACCCGTTCTTGAATAGAGGTCAATCGAACAATTACAAATAGCCACCCCCAGGTGCGCAATATTCACAGTATTAACTCCTGACTCCCCAACAATATGTATGAATACCGGAGTGTACCGACCTCCCCAGAAGAGATGCTGGGGTTAATAATAGGACATAGTTCCTCAGATGTACAGGGTATAAAAATTGTCCCTGGAGTGGTTGACCCTGACTTCACTTGAGAAATTAAGATTATTGTACAACCCCCTACAAAAACAATTCAGATCCATCCAGGACAGTGCATAGTGCAAATATTGCTGCTACCATATTAGGTCATGGGAAGCTCAGCCTCTGCAGCACCTAGAGGAGCAGCTGGCCTCAGTTCTAGTGATATGACCTTCTGGATCAGGAAATTAAAAATTCCAGACCAACAAAAACTCTTAAAGTACAGGGAAAAAAAGATAACTGGTCTTAGCCGGGCGGTGGTGGCGCACGCCTGTAATCCCAGCACTCGGGAGACAGAGGCAGGTGGATCTCTGTGAGTTTGAGGCCATCCTGGTCTACAGAACTAGACCAGGACAGGCTCCAAAGCTACAGAGAAACCCTGTCATGAAAAACCAAAAAACAAAAAAACAAAAAAACCTGGTTTTTTAGACACGAGTGCAGACATTTCTTGCATTTCTGGGAAAGACTGGGCAAATACCTGAGAAATGGCTGTTACTCCTTCATCTTTAGTAGGTCTAGGTCCAGCAAATAATGTTGCCAGAAGCTCAGGAATATTAAAATGGTCAGATGGAGAAAATTATGGCACATTCTGTCCATATTTCGTTTTCTCCATACCTATCATGCTATTGGGAAGAGATGTATTACAACAGATAGGTGTGTTATTAATCTCTGCTAATGAAATAGTTTCAGCTCAATGCTACAAATGGGTTATAACCCCCAAAAGGGGCTAGGTAAATAGGCCCAAGGTAGAATTGAGCCTATTATCCCAGAAATAAAGAATGACAGACATGGCATAGGATATCAGAATTTACCATAGGGGCCACTGTTCTAACTGCCGACCCCATTAAGTGGAGGTCCAACATTCCCATCTAGGTTGAACAGTGGCCCTTAATGCTGAGAAAATTGAAGCTGCTACCTGTCTAATAAAGGAGCAGCTTGAAAGGGGGCATGAAGAACCATCCACCACCTCATGGAACACCCCCATATTAAGAAAAAATCAGGCTGTTACAAGATCTTAGAAAATTAAATTAAATCATGGAGCCAATGAGGGCCTTACAGCCTGGCTTGCCACCCCCTATGGCCATACCTAAAAATCAAAATATAATCGTCATAGATCTACAAGATTGTTCCTTTAGCATACCTCCCATCCTGAAAATTGTCAGGGTTTTGCCTTTAGCCTGCCTTCTCCAAGTTTTCACAGACCTATCAGAGGTACCAATAGAAAACCTTACCCCAAGGAAGCAAAATCATCTCAACCTTGTGTCAAAAATTTGTGGATACAGAACTTTTGCAAGTTAATAAAATGTATTCTGATGTTTATCTTATTCATTATATGGATGTTATATTAATTTCTCATGCTGATAGAGCATATTTGCAGTAGGCACTACAATTTCTGGTTCAGCAATTGACTTTATATGGGCTCCAAGTGGCTCCTGAAAAAATCCAAATTCAGCCTCCTTTCTCACATTTGGGATGTGTCATGCACATGGACTTTGTCTCTCCACAACTTTTTAATTAAGAATTGACTGTTTAAGAACGTTAAATGATTTTCAAAAATTGCTTGGGGGTATTTCCTGGGTACATAGTTATTTGGATTTATCCGCAATGGTATTTAAATCCTTATGACATCCTTTATGGTGACCCTAACCCAAGATCACCACAAAAGTTAATGCCTGAAGCTTAAACCTCCTTGGCTCTGAAAGAAAAAGGACTTAACTCTAAAAGACTCCTTCATATAGATTACAATAAACCATGGAGTCTGATTCTTTTGCCTACTGTTTATGCACCCACCCCCCTGCTTGTGGCAAGAAGGGCCTTTAGAATAGCTACACTTACCTGTAATTCACAGAAAAATTGTAACAGCTTATACTTCTCTAGTTGCCTCTCTATTGACTAAGGAAAGGAAGTGAAGTAAATAATTGTTTGGACAGGATGTCCATATGATAATCCTTTCTTCTACAGCTGAACAGCACAATATCCTGCCCTATGAGTCTGTAGATAGGCAGGTAGCTCTAATAGGATATACTGGCACCTTTTCATATGAACTGCCTGGCCATTATCTATTAAAATTCATATGCTTGCATCCTGTAATTTTTCCATATAGAACTAAATCAGATCCATTGCATCCTCCAACAGCGTTAGTATTCACTGATGGCTCTGCTTCAGGGCAAGCTGCACTAATTATTGATGGCTCTAAAGAGTCTTTCCTTACACAGGAAACCTCAGCTCAAAAATTGGAACTGATAGCAGTAATTGCTGGCTTTGAGAGACTCAGGGACAAAAGCTTTAATTTATACAGATTCCCAATATAAAGCCCCACATATAGAGACTGCCCCCTCCCTTCTAATCGCTCAACAATTTTAAACTTGCTTCAAAATTTCAGGAATTAGTTCAGTCTAGGACTCATCTTTCCATTATTGGTCATGTTCCTGCACATATGATGCTTCCAGGTCCCATCCACGATGGGAATCGTATGGCTGACTCTCTAACAAAAGTGATAGCCTACTCTATGGAAAGGGCTCAGAAAAGCCATACCTTACACCATCAAAATGCCATGGCGCCAGGCTTTCAATTTCAAATTCCCTGCGAAGCTGCCAGATCCATTGGGTGTAACTGTAATATTTGTCCACCTAATAAAATTCTCTCTCAATGGGGGTTAATCCACGAGGCCTATGACCTTGTGATTCATGGCAAATGGATGTAACCCATATTCCCTCATATGGAAAATGGGCATTTGTCCTAGTATGTGTAACACCTATTCTTTATAGTAAATATGAAGTACTTAAGTCAAAATACTTTGATCCTGTAGGGTTTAGTTAACAAAAATATTTACTTTAATGGGCCTTTTCTACAGAATAGCTGTTTAAGAGATTGCAGATTTTTAGTACATTTTTATAATCAAACTTTCTTTTTACAAAAGTGAAAATCATAGTACATTTTCCACAGCTGGCCTAATGTATGATTGTCCCTGAAACCGACAGGTTTTCTTTGTCCTTTCTCAGTTTCATAGCAAAACTGACTAGTGCCCCAGAAATGCGTCCTGAACTCCCAAGAAGCTGGACAGAGTTGAGGTCTGACTCGGTAGGTAGCTGGTCCCAGCAAAGGTTCTAGATACCACACTTCTCTCTGGGTGGGATGGTGGGGGTCCCTCACCCCACTGTGGAGGCTAGCCAAAGGCTTGGGGGTAGGGTTGGAGTTGCCTGACCTGGCAGTTACTCTGGCCCTACTGGGTAACACCTGAGTTCAGGGACTTTCTCCTTAGATTGCAGGACCTGCGGAAGCATCCATGACTGAGTCAGCCCAGATCTCCTGTAGTCAGTGTTTCAGGTGCTGGGGACACAGACCTAGAAGCATAACAGGGATGGGAAAGGAGTGAAATATCATTTCACCTGCCTAGAAAGAAGGTCCCTGAGTAGCTCACTTGCACAGTCCACAGGAAGGGGTGGCCCACCCTGGGTTTGACTTAAGAATATGGAGGTTCTAAGAAATATAAAAGGAAAGGACATGGCTGCTACTAGGTATGGTGGAGGAGAAAATTTTTTAGATAAAAGGCAGAGTGCAGGGAGAGGCAGGGACCATTTGGGGAAGTTCAGAGCGGACATGAGCTTGAACAATGTGAGCAGAGGAGCTAGGGGAGAGGAGAGATAGACCAAGAGGTCAGGAAGCTAAAGGGTAGAGGGGGAAAATCCAGGTTACCATAATGATTGGTTTATGTAGGGAAAGACAGCCCAGCCCCTGGGCTGGAGAAGTTCTGGGCAGTGGGCGGGGCTTGCCAGCCCTACCCTGTAACAGGTAGGGGCTGAGGGATGCAGGGAGAATCTGGCAGACAATGTCTTGCTTGGAAATGGTCATTAGGCGCCTCAGCCATTTGTCCCTGGTTTGAGACCTAACACCCTGTGTCCAGGACGAAGAAGTGCCTATCTGACTGCAGGAAAGGTGCAGGGACGACCTTGCAGTCCAGTTCCAAGTTTTGCTGCAATGCCAATCTCAACCGGTTTGGGACAGCTCTGTGCCTTAAGGCGGAAGCCAGGGCTGGGAACCTCTGTGTTGTGTCCCTTCAAGGTACTCTGTCCCTAGGGGAGCTGTTCCTGTCACTCAGGACACACTAGCCAATCAGGGCCTCCAGTCCGAATAGGGTGGGCATTTCCTGTCCGCCATTCTTCTGGCTCGGTGGCTCTGACCCTGAGTGAGACTCTTTTGTTCCGTGTGCTGCGCTGTGACCCGCTGCCGGGAGCTGTGAGGAGAGCAGGGCGAGTTCGGAATCCGCCATGGTGAGTGAGGGGCCGCCATCCCCACGAGGGGAGGAGTCGCGGGTGCGGGGTGGATCCCTGGGCTGTGGGAACCGACAAAGGCGGCGGCCCTGGAGGTCTGAGTTCCCTGCTGTTCCTGCAGCTCCGAAGTCCTGCAGCCTCTGAATAACTTGCATATGCTGCAGCGGCGGCGGCGGGGGCTACACAGAACACAGGGATGTGGGCACTGTGCTTGGGTATTTACTTATTGTGACATCAGCGTGTAGTGCGCCCACATGTGCCATTTGTGTTACGCCCGGTGGAAGGAAGACTGTTAACTCACAGAGCCCTGGTCACTCCAGTGTCTTCTAGAAGTTCTGCACTTAGCACTGAACATTCAGGTGTAGGGTCCGTCTGCAGTTAATTCTGTGTAGGGCATAAAGTCTGTGTCATTAACACATTTGCATGTAGATGCCATTGTGATCCAGTCACGTGTGTCAGTAAGGCCAGGTATGCTGGGTTTCCTGGCCTGGTGAGTCAAAATTGACTCTATATTAATTGTATCTTTGTAAGTTTTCTCTTATGTTCTATTGATATCTTTATTCTTTGTCCAACAGCACATAGTGAGTTCTAGGCCACCTAGTGCTGCATAGTGAGAGCCCATCTCAAAAAAACTTGAAGAAGGATATGTCTGTGTACCTCTTTTATCTGTTTTGTTTTTTTGAGTCAAGCTTTTTCTGCCTGTAACAGGTTATGGAATTAATCTTAAATTCCCTGCAAAAGCAGTATGTTCTCTTAACAGCTGAGCCATCTCTCCAACCAAAAATCCAAGTATTAAATCTCTGTAATTTTAAAACCACAGGTTTACTTTTTCAAACATTTAAAAGTTGAATCTTTTATCACTATAAAAGCATTTAAACCATCATGATGATCTATATGAGAAAAATAAATTAACATGATACACTATTAATCTTCAAAAATTACATTCAAGAGACTTGTCTCCCTAGAGTAAAGACTGTTGTCAACCCTACTCTCTATATATGGTAGTCTTAGTTGGCCTAGAACTCACAGATCCATTGCCTCTGCCTCTTGAGGTCTAGGATGAAAGATCTAAGCTACCATACCTGGCCATATTTATAACATATATGTAACACTTACTTAACTATTATAAGCTGATAGGTTAATAATAAAATAATTGCCTTCTAGATCTCAAGTAAATGTATCATGTTCGTTGCATGCTACCTTTTTAGCTTTCATTTGCTTTTGCTTTTCTTTTATTAATTTTTTCATTTATTTTACATACCAACCAGTTTTCCATCCATCCTATCCTTCCGTTTCCTACGCCCACCTCCCTTCTACTCTCCTTCCATCCACTCCTCCTCTGTCTCCATGCAGAAAGGGGCAGGCCTCTGATGGGAGTCAACAAAACATGGCACATCAAATTGAGGCAGGACCAAGCTCCTCCCCCTGCATCAAGGTTGGAGAAGGCAACCCAGCATCAGGAATGGGCTCCCAAAGCCAGCTCAAGCACCAGGGACAGGTCTTATTCCCACTGCTAGGAACCCCACAAATAGACCAAGCTACACAACTGTCACACACATGCAGAGGGCCTAGGTTGATCCCATGCAGGCTTCCTAGCTGCCTACCCAGAGACAAAGAGCTCCCTGGAGCCCAGGTCAGCTGGCTCTGTGGGTTCATCCATCATGACCTTGAGACACACATACACACTTGGCCCAGTGATTGGTTGTGGATCTCTTCGTTTGCTTCCTTCAGTTACTGGTTAAAGGCTCTCTGATGACAATTAAGATAGTCATCAGTCTGATTACAAGAGGCCAGTTCAGGCACCCTATCCACTGTTGCTAGGAGCCTTAGCTAGGGTCATCCTTGTGGATTCCTGGGAGTTTCCCTGGCATGAGATTTCATCCTAATTCCAAAATGCCCCCTACCCCCATCAAGGTATTGTTCCCACACCTCCACCCCCTCCGTTTACCCAGGAAATGTCTTCTATTTCCCCTTCTTAGGGAAATCCATGCATGTCTCTTTGGGCCTTCCTTGTTACCTAGCTGCTCTGGGGCTGTGGATTGTAACCTGGTTATCCTTTACACAGCTAATATCCACTTACGAGTGAGTACATACCATGTTTTTGTTCTGGATCTGGGTTACCTTACTCGGGATGATTTTTTTCTAGTTCTATCCATTTGCCTGCAAATTTCATGCTGTCATTGTATTTTACTGCTGAGTAATACTCCATTCTGTCAATGTACTACATTTTCTTTATCCATTCTTTGGTTGAGGGACATCTAGGTTGTTTCCAGGTTTGAACTATTATGAATAACACTGCTATGAACATAGTTGAGCAAGTGTCCTTGTGGTATGATTAAGCATCCTTTGGGTGTATGCCCAAGGTTGGTATACCTTTGATTTTAGGTGGATTGATTCCCAGTTTTCAGAGAAACTGCCATACCAATTTCCACAGTGGCTATATATGTTTGCACTACCACCAGCAGTAGAGGAGTGTTCCCCTTACTCCACATTCTCTCCAACATAGGCTGTCATTAGTGTTTTTTATCTTAGCCATTTTGACAGATTTAAGACGGTATCTTAGAATTGTTTTCCTTTGCAGCTCCCTGATGCCTAAGTGTGTCGAACAATTCTTTAAGTATATCTCAGCCTTGAGAGTCTCCTAGTCATCTGTTGAGAATTCTCTGTTTAAATCTGTACCCCATTTTTCTTTGGATTATTTGGTATTTTGATGTCTAGTTTCTTTAGTTCTTTATGTATTTTGGAGATCAGCTCTCTGTCTGTTATGGGGTTGGAGAATATTTTTCCCATTCTGTACGCTGACATTTTGTCTTATTGACAGTATTCTCTGCCTTACAGGAGCCTCTCAGTTTCAAGAGGTCCCAACTATTATTTGTTGTTCTCAATGTCTGTGCTACTGGTGTTATGTTCAGGAAATTGTCTCCTGTGCCAGTGCATTCAAGGCTACTTCCCACTTTCTCTTCTATCAGCTTCAGTGTAATTGGGTTTATGTTGAGGTCTTTGATCCACTTGGACTTGAGTTTTTACAGGGAATAGACTTATTTCCATTCTTCTACATGCTGACATCCAGTTATGCCAGCACCATTTGTTGAAGATGCTTTCTTTTTTCTATTGTATAATTTTGGCTTCTTTTTCAAAATCAGGTGTTCACAGGTGTGTGGATTTACCTCAGGGTCTTCGATTCAATTCCATTGATCCACATGTCTGTTTTTATGCCAAATTACCATGCTGTTTTTATTACTATAACTCTATAATAGACCTTGAAGTCAGAGATGGTGATGCCTCCAGAAGTTCCTTTATTGTACAGGATTGCATTAGCTATCCTGGGTTTTTTGTTTTTCCCTATGAAGTTGGGTATTGTTTTTTTTGAAGTCTGTGAAGAATTGTGTTGGGATTTTGATGGGGATTGAATTGAATCTGTAGATTGCTTTTGGTAACATTGTCATTTGTACTATGTTCATTCTACCAATGCATGAGCATGGAAGTTCCTTCCATTTTCTGATCTCTGCTTCAATTTCTTTCTTCAGAGACTTAAAGTTCTTGTCATACAGGTCTTTCACTTGTTAGATTAGAGTTACCCCTTAAATTTTATATTGTGTGTGGCTATTGCAAGTGATGTTATTTCTCTGATTTCTTTCACAGCCAGTTTATCATTTGTATATAGAAATGCTACTGATTTTTTTTTAACTTAATCTTGAATCCAGCCACATTAATGAAGGTGTGTATCTGCTGTAGTAGTTCCCTGGTAGAATTTTGGGGGTCAGTTATATATAGTATCATATCATCTACCAATAGCAAAAGTTTTAGTTCTTCTCTTCCAATTTGTATCCCCTTCATCTCCTTTTGTTGTTTTATTGCTCTTGCTAGAACTTCGAATATAATAGTCAATAGATAAGGAGAGAGTGGACAGCCTTGTCTTATTCGTGATTTTTATGGAATCGCTTTGAATTTCTCTCCATTTAATTTGATATTGGCTATCGGCTTGCTGTATATTGCTTTTATTATGTTTAGGAATGTTCCTTGTATTCCTGATCTCCCCAAAACCTTTATTATGAAAGGGTGTTGGATCTTGTCAAAGGCTTTTTCAGCATCTAATGAGATGATCATGTGGTTCTTTCTTTTCAATCTGTTTATATGGTGGATTACACTGACAGATTTTCATATGTTGAACCATCTCTGCATCTCTGGGATGCAGCTAACTTTATCATGATGGATGATTTTTTTTATATGTTCTTGAACTCAGTTAGCCAGTATTTTATTGAGTATTGTTTGCATCAATGTTTACGAGGGAGATTGGTCTGTAATTCTCTTTCTTTGTTGCATCTTTTGTGTAGTTTGGTATCGGGGTAACAGTAGCCTCATAAAAAGCTTGGTAATGTTCTTTCTGTTTCTGTTGTGTTGAACAATTTGAGGAGTATTGGTATTAGCTCCTCTTTGAAATTCTGGTAGCATTATGTACTGAAACCATCTGTCTCTGGGCTTTTGAGGTTGGAAAGCTTTTTAATGATTACTTCCATTTCCTTAGGGATTATAGGTCTATTTGAATTGTTTATCTGGTCTTGATTTAGTTTTTGTATGTTATACCTATCCAGAAAATTGTCCATTCCTTTTAGATTTTCAAATTTTGTGGAGTACAGGTTTTTGAAGTATGACTTAAAGATGCTCTGGGTTTTCTCAGGGTCTGCTATGTCCCCCTTTTCATTTCTGATTTCGTTAATTTGGATATTTTCTCTCTGTGTTTTGGTTAGTTTGGATAAGGGTTTGTCTATCTTGTTGATTTTCTCAAAGAACTAACTTGTTTTTCATTGATTTTTTTGTTCTGTTCTCTTTGTTTCTATTTTATTGATTTCATCCCAGGGGTTGATTATTTCCTCCCACCTACTACTCTTGGGTGAATTTGCTTCTTTTTGTTCTAGATCTTTCAGGTGTGCTGTTAAGTCACTAGTGTGAGATCTCTCCAAATTCTTTATGTAGACACTTAGTGCTATCAACTTTGCTCTTAGCACTGCTTTAACAGTGTCTCATAAGTTTGGATATGATATGGATTCAGTTTCATTGAATTCTAGGAAGTCTTTAATTTCTTTCTTATTTCTTCCTTTACCCAGTGGTAATTCAGTTAAGAATTGTTCAGTTTCCATGAGTTTAAATTTGTCTGTAGTTTGTGTTGTTGTTGATCTCTAATAATAATCCAATAAGATACAGGGGTTTATTACAATTATATTCTTTTGTGTTTGGGTGAAATGTTCTTTTGGTGTCTATTCAGTCCATTTGAGTCATTGCAAATTCCCTTGTTTTTCTGTTAAGTTTATGTCTGGCAGACCTGTCCATTGGTGAGAGTGGCGTGTTCAAGTCTTCCACTATTAATGTATGGGGTTTGATGTGTAATTTAAACTTTAGTATTGTGGATCCTGTTGTGTTTGTGGGCATAGATATTCAGAATTGAGACTTCATCTTGATGGATTTTTCCTTTGATGAATATGCAGTGCCCTTCTCCATTTCTTTTCATTAATTTTAGTTTGAAGGCCATTTTGTTAGCTGTTAAGATAGCTATATAAGTTTGCTTCTTAGGTCCATTTGATTGGAAAATCTTTTCTAGTCCTTTGTTCTGAGGTAATGTCTGTCTTTGAAGTTAAGTTGAGTTTCTTGTATGCAGCAGAAGGATGGATCCTGTTTTCATATCCATATTGTTAGCCTGTGTCTTTTTATGGGTTAATTGAGTTCATTGATGTTTAGAGATATTAATCACCAGTGATTGCTGATTCCTGTTATTTTTTTGTTTTTGTTTTGGTGGTGATGGTGGTGATGGTATTGCATGTATGCATGCGTTTGCACACATTTGTCCCTGTGTGTTTGTTTCCTTTCTTAGGGTTTTGCTGGTATGCAATTCTCTATTACCTTTGTTTTCGTGGGTGCAGCTAATTTTCTTGGGTTTGAATTTTCCTACTACTTTCTGTAGAGCTGGATTTATGGTTAGGTATTGTTTAAATCTGGTTTTGTCGTAAAATACCTTGTTTTCTCCATCTATGGTGATGGAAAGTTTTCCTGGGTATGGTAGTCTGGGTTTGTATCCATGGTTTCTTCCTGTCTGCAAAATGTCTGTCCAGGACTTTCTGGCTTTTAGAGTTTCTATTGAGAAATAGGATGTAATTCTGATAGGTTTGCCTTTATATGTTACTTGACCTTTTTCCATTGCAGCTTTTAATATTCTTTCTTTATTCTATATGTTTAGTGTTTTGATTATTATGTAGAAAGAGGATTTTTTGTTTTTTTGGTCCAACCTCTTTGGCATTCTGTCGGCTTCTTGTACCTTTATAGGTATGTCCTTCTTGAAATTTGAAAAGTTTCTTCTAAGATTTTCTTGCATATGTTTTCTATGCCTTTGAGCTAGAATTCTTTCTATCCCTATGATTCTTAGGTTTGATCTTTTCATGGTGTCCCAGATTTCCTGGATGTTTTGTGTTAGGAATTTATTAGATTTAACGTTTTCTTTGACTGATGAATCTATTTCCCCTAGCGTATCTTCAATACCTGAGATACTCTCTTTTATCTCTTTTAGTTTTTTGTTTTTCTTTTCATCCATTGCCTTAAGAGAATTTTCATTTCTTCTTTAAAGGACTCTTATCATCTTCATAAAGTTATTTTTAAGGTCATTTTCTTGTGCTTGAGTTGTTTTGGAATGTTCATGTCTTGCTGTTTTAGGATCTCTGCATTCTGGTAGTGTCATATTGCCCTTTCTGTTGTTGAGTGTATTCTTAAACTGGAATTAACTCATCTGTTCTTCCACTGGTGTGGGTTGTGCCTGTGCTTATGAGTCAGATGGCGTTGCAGGTGAGGGCTGGCCACTGGGAGGATGACCAGGTTTATGGATTTGGGTGGTGGAGTGGGTCTTGGGGGAACAGTATCTGGTGGGTTGTGGCAATGGTGGTACAGCCTGGAAGCAGGTTTCTCACCTGCTTACTGGCTGGTTGGGACAGCTCCAGGGCAGTGGAGTTCCACCAGATTTGGGTGCAGGGCCCAACTGCCTTGCTGATAATGAGATGTGACGAGGAGGGACACGAGATGTGACGAGGAGGGACACGGGATGTGCCTTGGGGTTTAGAGTCTGGTTGGTGGGGCAGTTCAGCTAGGGGAGGCCAGTCACTAACCTGTTCTTCCATCTTGCTTAGGTTGTGCCTAGCCTATGTAGTCTGCTGGGGTTGTAGGGGGGTGGTTGGCCATGCGGGGATGACCAAAGTGAATGGGTTTGGACGGTGGAGTGTTTTGGGGAAACAGAATCTAACCTCCTTGGTGGCTGCTGCAGCTTGCCTCTTGCTTCTTTTTAATATGATCTGGAGCTTTCCCCATAGGTTTTATTTCAATTTCTGTTAATCTTTGTTTTTTTTTTGTTTTTGTTTTTGTTTTGTTTTGTTTTGCATGCCTGCATGAGTGTATATGCTTGCCAGTTTCTCTCTGAACACCAGAAGAAGGGTCAGATCTGTTGTAGCTGTAGGCTTGTGATACAACCACCCTGGGTGTTGGGAACCAGGCTCAGGTCCTATGCAAGAGTAGCACAGTCTTGACAGCTGAGTTTTCTCTGCAGGCACTGCAGATTTTGGACTGATGAGCCAGTACCCTTGGAAGATGGTTTTACTTAACTTTACTTTTTAAAATGAAATAAACATGGCAGTCATATAGCACCCACTCAATGATATTTGATAAGCTCAAAAAGAACAAGCGTCACTTGGTCTTAGTTGTAGTGGCTATTTTCATGTTTACAAGTAAGATGGTGCAAATAAATAGGAACTTATGCTTTGAAATTACCAGATGCCCAGTGTGCTGGAATGTGAAGATATTGGCCCCAGCAGGGTAAATGGGAAGGGAAAGCCATCTTTAGCCACTGATCACGTTCTGCATTCTAGTCTTTTAATCAATTGTGTACAATTGTAAACAGTTGTGACAAAGGTACCACTTGCAACTCTGGCCCATCCATGAGCTGTCAATCATTGTTCTGGCATTATATAATCACCATTAGCTTATGACTCCACCTTCCATTTTCCACATTCAAGTAGAAATGAGCAGCCATTTCTAGTCAGGATCCAAATAATGCTAGTTCTTTTATTCCTCTTAAGATAATGTGCAAGGATTGTTCAATGCTGTCTCAATTCTAGAGCTTTAAATAAGTTGGGTGGTACAAAAGTAAGTATTAGACATTTTGATTTTGATGAACTACTACTGGAAATACCAAGAGTAGCTCAAGAGGTTGAGAAAGAATTGGCAAATGAATACCTTTTTCCTGTCATGTTCTAGCTTGCCTAGTTTGTAAAGTTAGCATTTTCATAGGTTCTCATAAGTTCTTACTAGGAAATTTAGGGAATTTCAGATTAGATAGATTATCAGGTTCCTCACCTCATGATTCAAGGTCCTTTTTAGGCAATAGAGAAAAGATTTTAAAGGGAGCTGAGGAAACAGTCAACAGCTTAGTTGTCAGTGAGACTGTGATTCCTTTAACTATGCCATGACCTTTTTACTTGTATTGATACGGTTGGCATATCCTGCTTGTTGATCATGAGGCTCTGCACTCAGGAAAATGAAATGATTTAGAGGGGGAAATTGTAGGACACAATGAAGGCCTGTTCTGGTAGTTAGCCTACCTTATACACTGTGCTTCTAAGTAAGAAGTGTGGCTCATCATGCTCCTGAATATTCCCTGAAGTGAGAACATTGAATTATAAAATAGCATGAGTAGCCAATAACTGCCCTGCTGACATATCTGCACTGTTCATGTCTCTTTTATGTGCCTCTTCTGCATAGAAACCCAGGTGGGTTGTATGAGCATTCATGTTTCAATCAAATGTAATGTGTTAACCAAACAGAGTTGATAGGCTTCCACTATATAAGTAGTTGCTCACATGCAGTAAAGCAGATGCTGTTCCCTGACACCATCTCCAGAGGAGTTCTTCTCCCTGCCATTTACTGACCCACAGGCATTGTGGTCTTTTGGGAGGAACACCCAGGTAATGATTGTAACAGCAACTTGGTGCCCAACGTGGGTGACTAACTCACCCACATTATGATCCATGTGCATAAGGCAAATATACACTATAAAGAAATGTCATTAAATATTTGAGAAACAATCAATCCTAAAAATTATTATCAGTGCTGTTTTTTTCTTCCTGGAAGGGTCTTACTAACTCACACTCATATGCCTGAAACTTACTATGTAGAGCAGGTTTGCCTGTGGCTCCCTGGTGCTAATATTAAAAGTGTATGTCACTGTGCCCAGCCTCACTGTTTACTATTTAAATATCACTACCTGGAGAATGTATCTTTGTAGAGATGAAAATGGAAGAAGACCCTCAGCTATTTACTGAACTTGAGGCCAACCTGAGCTACTTGAGACTATTTCCACCCCAAATAAAACAAGGTGTGTGTGGTGGGGCACAGTATAATATCAGGACTCAGGTGGCAGAGGTAGAAGGAAGGAAGCAAATTTTTGTTAGTTTGTGTAGAGATCCAGACCAGTCAGGACTGCATGAGCAGACTTTGTCCCTGACAGCAAAACCACAAAAGATGTCATAATGTATGAAAGTAGAAGACCTACAAGTGATTAAGGTGCTTGCTTCTGAGCCCGCCTTGCTTCAATTCCCAGGACCCACCTGATGAAAAAAATGACTCTGACAATTATTCTCTGTCTTCCACATGTGTGCAACCCTTAAGTCACCATGCATGGAAGAAGGGTTTTGGGGATGTAGGATGGTACAATACCTGACCAAGCATGTGAAAGCTCTGGATCCCATCCTAGCACCTCAGAAAACATCTTGCTTGAGACAGAATTCTGCTTTGCTGTCCCTGATCTCCTGCGCCTCCCTGTGTAGCCCATGCTAGTCTGGATGCTGAGATAACAGGCGTGTGCCACCTAATCAGCTTGATATATTGTTTAAAAATCTCCTGAAGAGTTTGGGTAAAGACTTCCTAATCAAACAGAAGTACTAACAGCAGAATGCGTGTACACTTCTCTTGCTCCAGGAGTTCAATCCAGCAGGACTTAGGCTCTGGCAGCTCCTTTCTGTTCTCCCCAACTTGAGAAGTCACTCATCTGTGTTCCCATTTAATCCACTTAATGCAAATCATCGGAGTGCGTGACAGTCTTATGTTAACTTGACACCAGCTAGAGTCATCTGAGAGGAGGGAGCCTCAATGAAGGAAATGCTTCCATAAGATCTCGATGTAGGCAAGCCTGTAGGGCATTTCCTAGATTAGTAACTGATTGGGAAGTACCCATCCCACTGAGGATGAGGCCCCCCACCATGGGCTGGTGGTCCTGGCTTCTATAAGAAAGCAAGCTGAGCAAGCCATGGTGAGCAGGTTAGTAAGCAGCACCTTCTATGGCCTCTGCATCATCTCCTGCTTCCAGGTCCCTGGGCTGCTTGAGTTCCTGTCATGCCTTCCCTCAAAGCATTAGGCACAGGAGCCTTTGTGAGGAAAAATGCTTATTTTTGACCTCACCATGCCATGAGCACAACTCTCCTGATTTTATTGTCTCCATGGAAGGCAGAGTTGCTATCTCTCAAAGCCCTAGTTTCTCTGGGGACTTCTTGAAGTTCTGTCCTTCTCACTTACCATGCAGTGGTAAGATCCTACTGGAGTTAATTTTGCACAGATCTTAAAATCTGTGTTATTAATACATTAGCATTTAAAAGACACAGTGTTCCAGTCACCTATGTTAGTAAGGCCATACTGGGTATCCTGCTCTCATTTGTCAACAGTGACTGTATTTCAGTTGTGTTCTTATGTCTGCTCTAAAGTTCTGTTATCTCTTCATTCTTTCCCAGACAGTACAATCTTTATGGTAGTTGTATTTGAACTTTTGAAGTGGGATGATGTCTTTAGTGTGCTATTTATTCGATCTTGATCATTTTTTTCATTCATTGCTGTGGACTAGGTCTCAGCTGGACCACCAGACCGAGGGAGAACAGGTTGAAGGTACTCAGGATAAGTGGGATTCGGCGAGTGACAGACAGACACAGACACAAGAGTATGCTGTGAAGCTGCTGCAATTTTACTTAGACCAAGCAGTGAATTTTATACAGTTATTTGAGGAAACATGGCAATCGGCCAGTAGGGTGACAGACATAGAATCAACAATGTAGTACACAATTTTCTCAGAATGACTAACAGATCTCATGAGTACAGCCTTTATTTCCCCTTTTGTGGTTCCTCATCCAGACAGAGAACATTACGGCCCCAGCTGTAGCTCTCCTTCTACATAATTATTAAACATTTGTTTTGTATCAAAATTAAACCTATCCCACCATAGTTCTAACCATAGTCTTTTATGTGTGTAAATATTTAACCTTTGCCTATGGGTGAGAAGGCACCAGGGGGGTTGGAACCTAGTTAATCTTTCCCTGAACTGTAATTTATGTCATTCTGTTTTCATACCATCATGATTCATCCATCAGTTCCCATGTTTATCATGAGCTCTCGTGAAAGGTAATGGTTCTAAATAGTTATTATGTCTAGGAATAAAGTTAGGGGGTTGCCACCATCACCCCTTGATGAGAAACTCTATTTGTCCCTGGATAATTCTTGTAGGAATGGCTAGTTCCTGTAACTGTTTCCTCGCAGCTGCTGTCGGCTGCGTGTGTGGATTGCCTATGAGTGCCTGTACCTTTACTTTCATACTCTCTTGCTAGAGTCTTTGTCCTTCTGAATCATAAGTTCTTTTTGTTCTAAGTCATTTATGAATTTTCCTAAACTTTTGGGACCCTCTTGAACTGTTTGCTTAAGAGCTTGAGTCATAGTTGGAGGTATTGAAGCCACTTTTGAGGAATCACAACTCTTTATGGGGCACATCAGGAACATTAAGGGTTAACTTCCTGGAATCAATACACAAGGAAACAGCAATAACCACAGCTGCAAAGAGAAGAAGGCAGAGTGTCAGCTAGCCTCTGCAAGCAGATCTGCGTGGTTCCGTTTAGCCTGGCACCATGAGTTGGGCAGATTGATGAGGGGTCGCCAGGGGCATAGACCCGAGGGCCACCAGCCCCCCTTTCCCACGTAACTACCTCATCCAAGGCATTTGTCACGTGGGCGACAACGTCGTGGGCGTGGCAATTCATGATTTCCTTTTGCCATCAGTTTAATGTTGTTGATAGCATATATTATTACACTTTACATTCAACTTCTGTTAACTCTATACATTTTGTGTTTTCCTAATGTACTATTGACATAATAGGCAAGAGGGCAGCAAACCACAGGGATACTTTGTTGGCAAGGATGGCCCAGCTGCCTGCTATGACACTTCCCTCCTCCATCAGACACAAGACCTGGTGGTACCCACACTTCTCAAGGTTTAAATGTGCCCTGTTGTACCTGTTCTTTTAAAAGTACATTTTAATTAGATTCCATGAACATAGGATTACATGGTACCTATGGCTTGGACATGTAGGCTCCATACAACAAAGTAATAGAGGAAAGAATTCTGTGGCCTCAAGTGGAGTCCATCCATGTGTCTTACCACAAATTGTAAATGTGGAAGCCAAACATTGTCTTCCTGGTATTTTATCTTCTTTGTTTGTTAAGGTGTGTCACTGTATGTGTGCTTTGAGGTTTCAAAAGCTGAAGCAATGGGTCTTTCTGTTTTCCTGTCTATATCAGGATATTGGTCTCAGCACCATGTGTGATGGCAGCAAGTGGTAAGGTAAGGTGGTCTTAGCTTTTGGCTACTGTTCTGATATCTGTGCTTTTAATATGCATTGGCTCTGTTTTTCATTTAATAAGACCGTTTTGAATTTTGTTTACACCCATACTTGCCTACCTTGATGCTACCATTCATAATGATAATGGACTAATCCTCTGTGTAATCAAGTCCCAACATAAAAAGCCTTGCATTATAACTGTCACTTTGGTCATTGTGTTTCCTCACAGCAACAGAGCAGTAATTATTAAAGATGTTTTGTGTAGTATTTTGCCATATTGTCTACGTATATTGTTCCTGTATCCTGTGAAAACAAGTACAGCTAAATTAAAGAGTCGTAGACTGTCTTGACAAAACATTTAGTCTGTGGCTTGGTTATTATTTATCACTTAAGCAGATGTATAGCACGTCGGAGTGCACTGTGTAGCCCATGTTGGTTGAAGAAAGAAGGTACTCCCAATATGAAATTTTAAGGCCTATGTGGCAGCAGGAAGGTCCAACCTCTTCTGATGGACTGAACCTTGAACAGCCATACAAAGGTGTATTTATTGAAAGTTAGACAAAATATTTTCCTCAAAAAAGGTCCCTAATCTTTATTTACATGTCTGACTGAAGGAGAGCATCACTAGACTCTATGACTCTAGTTCTGTATTATGTATAATACACAATAATACAAGAGGCCCAGTGTGCTTGAGGCATCTTGTGACCAAAGTTGGGATTTTTGCAAAGCCCTTTCATCAAAAAAATCACTCCTTTCCATAAGGATTCTTGAAGGTCAAGGTATTTTTGAGAACCAATTGTTCATTTATGTATTACTCCAGATACAGTGACTCTGCTAAATTCTTACATTTCTCCCATTTGTTTAAGTTAATCTAATTATGTTGAAGGTTATGCAGCTGCACAGTGAAGATAGCCTCATGTACATAAGTCAGAATATATTTGAAAAGTGTTAAAATTATTGTAGCAAAATTAAGTATAACAATTGCCAGAATAAGAAACTTATCAAAGGGTTGGGAATTTAGCTCAGTGGTAGAGTGCTTGCCTCGCAAGCGCAAGGCCCTGGGTTTGGTCCTCAGCTCCGGGGGAAAAACAAAAACAAAAACAAAAACTTATCAAAATGATTCATGGAGTTAAATGAAGGTATGGTATCTGCAAGGCATTCCATGATATCCATTCCAGATACGTCAGGTAACTTAACAGAAAAGGGTTCCTTAATTTCTTGTTGTAAATCATAAATCATTTGAGAACCATAAGGTGACTCAACAACTGCATTTTAACCTTATCCCAATCATACTTTCTTTCATTAAACTCTAATACAGTAGGTGGAATACAATTAAGTTGTAACATTCCAAACACATTTTAACTGAATCTGTTCCTTTTAAGTCTCTAACTAAAAGTAACACAGCTTGCATCAAGTCTGCTATTTCACTAACTTTGTCACTCTATCTGTTTAATTCTGCTGAGCCCGAAGTTTGTAAATGCTGATGCCAGTTGTTAACAAATTCAGCATTTAAGTTTCTTTATGAAGAGCTACTCAGGCTGTTGCAACAGTTGCAGTCAATGCAATAATTCCCATTGATGAGTTTTGGGTTCATGGTTATTGGATATCCTCTGCTGCTAATGTAATAAGTCTTATCAGGTCAATTTAATAAGTCCAGGTTTAATGAACAGAGCAAAGCAGCTCCCTGGTGACTCTCAGGAGGGCAGGAGAGGAATCACATGGCTGATCTAAAAGGAGGGAGCTTAAATACACTGTAGGTGCAGGGTGATGATGCTTCCTCTACAAGCTGAATTTGTGCTCAAGTATAATGCTTTAGACTGGAATTGGGCCACAGACAGCTTCAGGGTAGGAACCTCCAGCTGCCAAGAATGCAGAACTGGGCTTTTTGGCTTTTTTTTTTTTTTTTTTTTTTTCTGAAAAGCCAGGATTTGGAGAAGCAGTAATGGTGGTTTCAGCCCAACATCCCAATCTTTTTTGGTATAGGGGTATAGCCAGTTCAAATCTGGCTACTTTCTGTTGGTATGGGACAATGTGGGAAGAAGGAATAGGCAGTCAGTTGGCTCCTGCTCAGTGGGAGGTATGGGTGAAAAAGCATCTTCTTAACTACCACCTAAGACCTCAAGAATCCATTCTGGGAGAAAGAGGATAAGGCAAGTTGATAAGTGAGGAAAAAAAAAGATTATTACCACTGGCTCTATGAACAGGGCTAGCTGTGGGAAGAGTGAAGACTGCCAGAAAGAATGCAATGGAGATGTGCCCTGATCATAGTGATTAAATTTTTCAGATTGTTTGTGGAGCGACTCAAAATTAGTTTCCACCAGGTCAGATTCCTTGATACAGCAGCAGCACTCTTTCCCCAGGAACATGCAGGTGTCTTGTCTTGGCCAAGCAGGGAAATCAATCCCTCAGTGTCCTGCTTCTCCACAGTCTGGACAGGATCTTGGCAGCAGTTGAGGTGAAAGGCAGTTTTTTCCTGCTCTGTGACTGGATTTGCTACATTTAATGCAAGCACCCGGGAGAAGTTCTTTTGCAGCCATTTATCTTTTAGAAGAGATAGCTGTGCTGCCAGGTGCTGGTATGTCTCTCACTGAGGACCAGCTCAGTAAACATTGTAAGGGAGAGCAGGCATGGTCTAGGCATGAAGCAGCCAGCCTTTCCATCTCTGACTCCCACATTGTAGTAAATGTAAGGATGGGACATTTATGCCATGTGGAGTGGGATAGCAAACAGGAATATACAAAGAGAATCGATCTGTTGTGGCTAGAATCCCAGCATGGCCAGACCAAATGCCAGGAGAACCTACAGTGTAACAATGCAGTGTGTACTTTTTGGTGAGCCCTTTCAAAGTATGCCACTAAGAAAACACACCAGGGACAAAATAATTAGTGTAAGAGGATTTTTGGGGGGGTGGGGAGGATGAAAGATTGAAAGATCATCTCAAAGTGGATTCATGTGGCAAATATGGCTAACAGGTCTTAAGTAGCCTATAGGCATGGTCTTGAGCAGCCCTCGGGGGGAAGAGATGACCCTTGGCTGGCTTTCTGAGAGGAGGATCTGCTGGTTGGTTGGCTTTTTGAAGGGGCAGGGTCTGGAATGGGAGTAGTGAGACCTGAGTGTAAAATGGGGCCCCAAGTGGGAGATCCCCAACACTCATAACTACAGCAATAATCAGTCTAATCATCAGACATGTTCTTTTTAACATTCTCTCTGGGAGTTCCTGGACTAGAATCAGCACAGGTGAGACTTGCCATAGCCTCAAAAACTTCACTGTTAATCAGATTGCTGGCCTTGCTCTAAGAACATTTAAACTTTCAGAAGTGACACCCAATAACATGCTAACATTAATACAGGTATGGAGAGTAAAACATTTAAAATACTATACTATACTTACACTATATATATTTATAAATAGTTATATTCTATAATTTTATATAGTGATACTATAGTTGTTAAAGTAACATTGTGTAGCTCTTTCAATAATATATAAGGTAATGGTACACATGCTACTAAGGTGTGACATTGATTCAATCTAAAAGATAAAGTATACTTACCATTATAAACATTTAACTTTCCAAAGTTTAAGAGGGTGTAAGGCACTTGGCAATTTCCACAAATTAATCTGAACTGAATTGCCAAATTGTAACATAGAACCTGACATTTCACCTCTATGTCATTGTGGCTAATGTCATTGGATAGGTTACTTTACAGTAGAACTAATTTCCACAATTTCATTCAAACTATACCACTGTCGTCTTAACTCTGAGTGAGAATATTTTCCTCAAGGGAAGCTGTAAAGGCTCCAATCAATGATGTGTCAATGGGAGATATTAATAAGCACTCAAGGTTTCTCACCTTTACATTGTTGCTAATGTACCCAGTCAGAATCCTTATTGGTAACCACATCTCACAAGATGGTAGGTTTATAGAACTAGTAGCATTAATATCCTGTCCTCTAAAAGCAGAAGCATGAAACATGTAAAATTTATCATAAAAATTCTGGGCGGTACTATAATTAACTAAAGATAACCAAAATTGAAAAGTTATATTTAGGTAGTGAATCCCATTACCCAGACAAATAGGAATTCCTCGTATCCTCACAGTATAGTTTGTAATCTCCTTACTCTCTTCCTCAGGTTTAGCAGCTCCTCTGTAGTCATAACAACCAGGTAGCCAAGAGGATTCATTAACCACAACAGGAGTATCCATATCTCCCTAACTTACTCCTTAGTTAATTGGAGAATTGGAAAAATAGTCCCAGTAAGCATGATCAGTCCCTGTTACCTCAATAGTTACCACAGATCATGTAGCAAGAAACAAAGTTGTAGCATTCAAAAGGTTTTAGAACTTTTGTCAACTTTGATGGTATTCATAACTTCTTGTATCTTGTAGAAACATAAGCATAACCCTGGGCCCCATCATAACACCTTCCCCATTTTCCATACACATGTCAAGGCATCATTGTAGGACACAAGCTGACTTACTTAAGCAGTGTTTTTCTGTGGTCCAATGCCTTTAAGTATCTGTTGTCCTTGTCTCATTAACATTTTAAAATTTAGTTAGTAAAACACCATGTAATCTACTTCAGGGAGTCCACATATCCCCCTTTTGTTTTTAAAGCATCTCTTTTAGAGTGCAGTTAAATCTTTCAGTAGCTGATTGTCCTATAGGATTATATGATATTCCTATAATATATTTTATGTTATAATATGCAAAAAGTTGTTTCATTTCATTGGGAACATGAGCAGGAGCATTATCAGTTTTAATTTGTCTTGGTATACCCATTATAACCATTGTCTTGAATAAATGTGTAAATACAGAATCACACTTTTCAGAACTTAAGTCAGATGCCCTTTGAAATCCAGCGTATGTAACAATAGTATAATGAACATATGTTAATTTTTCAAATTCTGCTAATTGAAATACATCCATTTGCTAAATTTCATTTCTTTGAGCTCCCTTAGGAATTTGGCTATACAAATAACAATTGGGACAGTTTTTTATAATCTCTCTAGCTTGTAACCAGGTTTTGAAAAATTTACCCTTCAAGCCTTTACTATGAACATGATTTTTTAAATGAAATTTTGAACCTCTTAATACATTTATTAATAGTTGATCAATTTTTCACTTCCTTTTGCTAATGGCCCAGGCAATCCAGTATGAGACCAAATATGGGTAATAATAAAGTGGGCAGTTCCTTTCTCAGATTGCCTGTTGTAGTTGTATAAATAATAAAGTTAATTTTGAATTATCAGGAATAAGTTCAGCAGTTTCAGTATGTATTACAACCCCTTCTGCATATTGAGAATTACTGTGGGATATCTTTCTGTATGCTGTGAATATATATTTCTCTGAGTGATTGATAAAGCTGTTTGGGCAATGGTGAGGCAGAATAAGGTGGTATATTCGAACTGGAGAGAGACAAGAAAAGAGAGTGGAGAGATGCCAGCCAACTGCTCAAGGAGCAATAAGATGCCAGCAAACCATTAACACCATGGCCATGTGGCAACATACAGACTAGTAGAAATGGGTTAAATTTTAACAGCTACCTAACTAGAAGCCTGACCCATAGGCCATACAGTTTGTAAATAATATATATAAGCCTCTGTGTGTTTATTTGGGACCAAGTGGCTTCAAGATGTGGATAAAAGACTTTCGTCCTGACTGTGGGGCTGGGTGGGACACAGGAAAACTTCTGACTTTAGGGAAAAAATAATTATATGAAGAGATTTATTAAAGTCTAATAAAACTATTAGAATGTCATACAACTCTGATTTTTTAACTGAAGCCTGTGGACTTTGAATTACTTTACTGATGTTTCCTGCATTTGATCTTCTGCTGAGCTTTACCCACTTTTTAAATTTTAAACTGGCTGAAGGTATCATTTTCTTCCAGCAAGATGTCATGCATTCATGACATTAATACAGATCTTCTGAATCACTACATTGCAGATGTGAAACATTCTGCATATCTTTTTGCTTATTTTAATATTTTTTAATTTTTGAAATGCATACATGATTATTTTTCCTGCTTATATGCAAGAATAACATTGTGGCTTGTGTTCACTGAAGTCAGAGGAGAGCCCTGGATTCTCTTGAAATTGAGTTCCAAATATTGGGAGCCACAAGTGAGTCCTAGGGACTGATGCAGGTCCGCTGCAAAAGCAAAAGTTGATCTGAACTGTTGATCCATATTTATATTCTACTGGGATTTTTGCTTGTTTGCTTTCTTTTATTGTTTAACATCAGCCTTTCCTTCACAATGTTTTTGGAAATCATTTTGATATGTTTGTCAGTAACTTTATAAAAATGCATTATTCCATAGGAATATATTAGCCTTAGAGATTAAATGAGGCATCCAGTTTTCTGAAAGCCATATACATTTCTGGAATGTATGTTTAATTCATTGGTGGAATTTAGAGTAAGCCCCTTGTGTTCAATATTTTTCTTTGTTTGTTTGACACAGGCTTTCACTATGTACATTTGACTGTCCTAGAAATCTTTTCATAGACCAGGCTGGCCTAGAAATCACAGAGGTTCACTTCTCTGCCTCCTGAATTTGCACCACCATGCACATCTTATCCACCCTTTTTTGATGTCAATAATTTTGAAACAAGTTTGCTGTTGTTTACTCAATACTATCTCTGTTTGAATGACTCTCTGTATATATGTCAGCATTTCTTTTGCAATACCATATACTATTCAGAGGACTTAAACATGATATGTGATCCTCTTTCCCTAATTCCCTCTAAAATGATTTGCTGATTGCATTTGAAATTCTGTGATATGAAATAAATTTGTCAAACAACACATAATTATGTAAGTATATTCCCAGTGAAGTATACATTTGCAGAGCATTCAGTCTTACCATTTCTGCTTCATATATATATGTGCTTTTTAGGACACAGTGACCTATGAGGATGTGCAAGTAAACTTTAGTGGTGAAGACTGGGCATTGCTGGATCCTTCCCAGAAGAGTCTCTACAGAGATGTAATGCTGGAAACCTGTGATAATCTCATTGCTATAGGTAAGAATGTGAGTTTTCCTTCAATTTTTAACTTAAGGGTACAAGCCTTTCTTAGGAATTTTTGTTCCACTGTGATTTCTACTGTGAAAGAATAAGAATGCGGTACATAAATTAGGCATGGTTCTAACATGCACTGAATATAATAACTCAAATTTTGCATGATTTCCAGTAATATTTCTGGTACTGTATTTTAGGCAACAAATGGGAAGACCAGAATATTGGAGAACATTGTCAAAGTTGTAGAAGACATGGAAGGTAATTTTCATGTACAAGGTGATAGATACATTTATGTCTCTGAAGAATTTTAAAGTGCCCTGATATTTAATGAAAACCAACAGTATAAATAATTACTGCTTTGTGATGATTATTAAATCATGTACCTCAATTTCAGATAGCTGACCTGTGTTTTCAATGTGTTCCTGTAAAAGAGAAGACAAAGAAACAGTGCCTTAACAAATGTCACCATATCAATCATAACTCCCTGAGATCCATGCATCCATTTAGATTCATTCCATTCAACTAATGGAAAGGCATTCACATTGACTAGAGGATTAGGATATGTCCAAAAACATTCATAAACAAATTATCCCTTAGTTAAGCTTGTGTTACTCATATACTTGTAGAGAGTTACCATAGTTTAGTTAAAAGGTCAGTTTTGGAGATTCAAGAATGTTGTCTTGGTGGAGAAACCTTAATCTCTGTACTACATCTCTATGAGGAACAAAAAGTTACACTGTGTGAATGCAGTGTGAAAACCCTTTGTTTGTTAATCCTTTAACAGGTATATCATCTGTCACTCTGGATATAAGCCATATGAGCATAAGGGATCTGGAAAGAAGATAGGTACCTCTCTCCCATCCAGAAAAATCAGAAGATATATAGTAGTTACCACTATGAGTAGACAGTGTGATCAAGAAGCAAGTGTAGAATTTATTGGATTACCAACATCCCTGGGAATACACCAACATTCTTACACTGGAGAAAAGGTTTATGAGTACAAGGAATTCGGAAATTCTTCTGTCTGTACTGGTTTATGTTGCACATGTAATATGACTCACACTATAGGAAAATGTTATGAATGCAATCAGTGTGATAAAGCGCTGAGTTCTTCCAGTTCTCTTCAAAGAAGTATAAAAACTAATATGGTAAAAGGAACTGATAAAGGTAACTCATGTATGAAAGGGTTAAACCATCACAGGTGTCTTGAAACATGCAAAAGAACCCATAAAGAAGAAGAATCCTATGAATGTAAACAACATGATAAAACATTTAGATATGATTACCCTTTACAGTTACAGCAAGGGACACATTTGAAAATTAAACCCTATGAATATAATCGAACAGATAAATGCTTTGCATGTCATACTTACCTTCAGTTACCTAGAACTAATACTATAATGAAACAGTATGAATATAAACAATGTGATGAAGCTTTTACATATCCTAGTATTCTTAAACAACATGAAAGAAGTGATACTGGAGAGAAATCCTGTGAATTTTATAAATGTGGTAAAGCATTTGCACAAAAAAGTCATCTCAGTCATGAAAGAACTCATACTGGAGGGAAACCCTATGAATGTAATCTATGTGGTAAATCCTTTACATGTAAAAGTGCTTTTAACTATCATGAAAGAAGTCATACTAGAAAAAAAACCCATGTGTGCAATCAGTGTGGTAAAGCGTTTATGCGTAAAAGTCATCTTCACAGTCATGAAAGAAGTCATACTGGAGAGAAACCCTATGAATGTAATCAGTGTGGTAAAGTCTTTGCAAGTAAAAGTCATCTTAACAGTCATGAAAGAATTCATAGTGGAGAGAAACCCTATGAATGTAATCAATGTGGGAAGGCATTTGCTTGGAAAAGTCTTCTTCACAGACATGAAAGAATTCATACTGGAGAGAAACCGTATGAATGTAATCAATGTGGTAAATCCTTTACACGTAAAAGTGATCTTCACAGTCATGAAAGAATTCATAATGGAGAGAAACCCTATGAGTGTAATCACTGTGGTAAAACATTTGCACAGAAGAGTCACCTTTACTATCATGAAAGAAATCATACTGGAGAGAAACCCTATGAATGTAATCAATGTGGTAAAGCCTTTGCATGTAAAAGTCATCTTCACAGTCATGAAAAAATTCATAATGGAGAGAAACCCTATGAATGCAGTCAGTGTGGCAAAGCCTTTATACGTAAAAGTCATCTTCACAGTCATGAAAGAATTCATAATGGAGAGAAACCCTATGAATGTAATCAATGTGGTAAAACATTTGCAAGAAAAAGTGATCTTTGCAGTCATGAAAGAATTCATAGTGGAGAGAAACCCTACGAATGCAATCAGTGTGACAAAGCCTTTACACGTAAAAGTCATCTTCTCAGTCATGAAAGAAGTCATACTGGGGAGAAGCCCTATGAATGTAATCAGTGTGGCAAAGCATTTGCACATAAAAATCATCTTTATTATCATGAAAGAAAACATACTGGACAGAAACTCTATGAATGTAATCAATGTGGTAAAGGATTTGCATGGAATAGTTCACTTCACAGACATGAAAGAATTCATGTTGGAGAGAAACCCTACAAATCTAATTAATATGGTAAAGCCTTTACATGTAAAAGTGGTTTTCATGCTGGGCGGTAGTGGCCCACTCCTGTAATCCCAGCCCTTGGGAGGCAGAGGCAGGTGGATCTTTGTGAGTTCGAGGCCAGCCTGGTCTACAAAGCGAATTCTAGGACAGCCTCCAAAGCTACAGAGAAACCCTGTCTCGAAAAAAAACCAAACGAATCAACCAAAAAAAAAAAAAAGTGGTTTTCACCGTCATTAAAGAAGTCATGCTGGAGAGAAATCCTATGAATGTAATCAATGTGGTAAAGCCTTGACACGTAAAATCATCTCCACAGTTCTTGAAGAAAAGACTAGAGAGAAACCTCTGAATATAATCAATGTTGCAAAAGCATTTGCATAGAAAATTCATCTTCATAGCCATGAAAGAATTCATCCTGGAGAGAAACCATATGGATGTAATCAATGTGGTAAAGAATTTGCTGTGAAAACCTCTTCACAATCATAAAAGAATTATTCTGGAGAGAAAGGCTGTGAGCATAATTAATGTATTAATGTAGCATTCACTTATAACAGTCATCTACACACTCATGAAAGAATTAGTAGTGGAGCTGGGAGGTGGTGGCACATGACTTCAATCCTAGCACTCAGGAGGCAGAGCCCAACAAATCTCTGTGAGTTCGAGGCCAGCCTGGTCTACAGAGTGAGTTCCAGGAAAGACACAAAGCTACACAGAGAAACCCTGTCTCCAAAAACAAAAACAAAAAGAAAAAAGAAAAAGAAAAACAAAACAAAACAAACAAAGAATTCATAGTTGAGATAACCAATGAATGTATTCAACATGGCAAAGTCTTTACACAATATTTCAGTGTTCTTAAACAACATGAAAGAAATCACACTGGAGAGAAGGTCTATTAATGTGGTAGAGCATTTATATATAAAGTCATCTTCACAAGCATGAAAGAATACATCCTAGAGAAAAATCCCTTGATCCTTATAAATCAGGTAAAGCTTTGAACACTGGGCACAGAATCCATCATTTTGATATGCCAGTACCACGGGGTGTCCACCAAGACCATCAGTAGTGGTAAAGTGGATCCAGTAAGAGCCTAGAAGTTATGTGTACTCTAGAGGATGGAAACAAAGAAGTGACCCAAGCCCATTGGAGAATCGCTGAAGATTCCGCGTGGATCCCAGTCACTAGAAATTGAATTAACTTATATAGTCAGACTTCATTTTTGCTTTTTTCAGATTTTGACTGCCATGCTTCTTCCTCTTGCATAGAGACAGTATTTAATTTAATTTTGATTTTTCCATGAGCCATATTTGAAAGGCTTTCCATTTTTTAAACAGATTTTTTTTCAATTTTTAGTTAGATTGCATATTTTTAAAGACAAACTTCAACGTGTATGAATTTGTAAAGACTGTTTCACTTTTATTAAAGTTATCTATGTTTCTAACACAGGATCTTGTGAATGAATAAGAAAGGAAATGTTGTGGCTTAATAGTGCCATATTTGTTGTCAATTTAAAAAGTGGTCAGTTGTACTGGCTAGTCCTATATCAACTTCACAAACATGCTACAGTTATGAAAAAAAGGAAACTCAATTGATAAAACACCATAAGATCTGCTTCTAAGGCATATTTTTTATTAATGATTGATGGGGAGGTGTCCTAGGTTGTATAACAAAGCAGGCTTAGCAAGCCATGGTGTTAAGAAGCAACCCTGCATGCCATCTGCATCACCTCCAAGGTCCTGCCCCATTTAGGTTTCTGTCCTGACTTCCTCCAGTGATAAACAACAATATGGAAGTTTAGGCCAAATAAACCCTTTCCTCTGCATTATGCTTTCTGGTCATGGTGTTTCATTACCAAAATTCTAAGACATGCTATCTCAAAAATCCAAAATTAGGTTTGTGGACAGATGGCTCAGCAATGAAACACTGACTGTTCTTCCAGAGAACATGGTTTCAATTCCCAGCACCAACATGGGAGTTCACAACTGTCTGTAGGCCTCTTGCAAAGTATACAACATCCTCACACAAACTTAGATCAAAACAAAACACCTATGAATATAAAGTAAAAGTAAATTATTTTTAAAAGAATATATGAATTTATAGAACTTTCCCTAACATAACCTGTACTCATCACTACACAATTAAATCTTTTGTTGTCTTCATTCACATTAAGAGAACTGTGTTTACAGTTACAATAAGAAGTCAGAGTCTATTCACAGAAGGATAGAAAGCATTCAATTCTTCAGTGATCATATAGGAAATTCCATCACCTCCCAGTGATAAAAGACAGACACAATAATGGCACAACTTCATCATCTACAATATAATAACATGGCATGTTGAGAATTTGACTCAGTTGTAAAGCTGCTGTTGGGTACCCAAGTTGGTTCCTATCACCCACATCAGATGGCTCAGAACTGATATAAAGCCTTGTCATGGAGATAAGATGCATTCTTCTGGCTTCCTAGGGCACCAGGTATGTAAATGTTGCAAAGACAATTATATGTTGGTGTGTGTGAGACTCTATGGCACCAGGTTGCTCATTATTGCTTGGTGGTGTTGCTCAGTTAAATGTTTGACCTATCCTTTATATGCCTGAATGGAAAAGCATGTGTTTGTCCCATCATATGTTCTATCATTGTATACAACTTTAACTCATGAGAAATTCACTCATGTAACCTTTCTTAACCCACAGAGTATAAATTGTCTCAGGCAGTGAATAAAGTTGGCTATTGTTTGATACTTTAATCGTCCATATTTATAAGCCCCATTCTCCCAGGGCCCATTACCACTACCGCCTCCCTTACATACATATCCTCCATTTTCTGAAATTTGCCCTGGAGCATGGGGTGAGTAATTTACTGATCAGTCTAATCTTGAATTCTGTCCATTTTGGTGACTATTTAGAAGAGCCTATGATAAAGTTGACTTCACGTACAATTTCCTTTCTGGCCTCATGAGGTATGGTTGGTATTTCCAGTGCAACAACAGCAAAATCATAAGGTTTAACACCTAATTATTTCACTAACCAATCCATTTAAACACTAGTAGGAGAGATGGAGTTGGAATATCCTCACATTCTATCTATAGAGGCAAAAATTAATTACAGCTATTTCAATCCAGACCAAAGAACAATCACTACTAATTAATATTCCTCAGTATCAGTGGACTCAATTCCAAATTAAAAGACAAAGGCTATCAGAGTGAAAGAAAAACGAGATCCATCATTTTTGCTGCCTACAGGAAACACACCTCACCACTAAAGATGGACATTAAATCAGAATAAAGTGTTATAAAAAGATTTTTTAATACAACTGTGCCCAAGAAGCAGGCATGTGTAGCTATTCTAATATCTAAGAAAATAGGCTTCCAAATAAAATTCACCAAAATATTTGGGGAGAGACACTTTAAACTCATCAAGGAAAAAATCCACCAAGATGACATCTCAATTCTGACTATCTCTACCTCAAATGCAAGGCCACCAACATTTGTAAAAGAAACATTACTAAAACATGAACCATGCATCAGACCCCACATACAAGTAGTAGAATTCAATCTCCCACACTCAACAATGGACAGGCCATCCAGACAGTAACTGAACAGAACAATCATGGAAAAATTAAGACATTATGACTCTAATGGACCTAACAGATAGCTACAGAATAGTTTACCCAAAAGGAAGAATATACCTTTTTGTCAGTACCCTATGGAACCTTCAATGAGGTTGTCTATACGCTCAACCCCAAGGCATGTCTTAATACATAGAAGGAAACTGAAATAAACCCTGTATCTTACCAGATCACCATGGACCAATATTGGACTTCCACAGCATAAGCAACAGAAAGCCTGAAAACTTGTGGAAACTAAACAAATCCCTACTGAGTTACAAGAGAGATTTGTCCTGACTGGGCCAGGCAGGAAGACTCTAACTACAAATTGCGCCCAACGTGTTTGCAAGAGTTTCCACCTAAAACCTGAGAAAAAAAGATTCTAAATGGAGCTAAAAACAGCTTCCTAGTTGTCTCTCTCAAGTTAGTGGCAGCCTGCCAGTTTGAGCTACTATATGGTAGGTTCCTGGCGGGTTCCTGGCATGTGTGTCTGACCTGCAGTGTGGCAGGAATGAAGAATCTACAAGGGGCACTTTACTCTGCTACATGGTGGATTTAGCCTTTGCTAGTAAGAAAAAAAAGTTTCTGGGCTATGTACTGCATTGATAGAACTGCTTTGTAAGACTGAATGCTGCTGTGGCTGCTGGCTCCGCCCACCTCAGCTTTCCAACATGGCAGTGGTACAGTTTACCACCAGCTCTGGGTCTGGAGCCATGTGTACCATCAACTATCAGAAGCAGTTCTATCAAAGCAGCATGTTGCCCAGAAACCTTTTTTTTTTTTTTTTAAATTACCAAAGGCTAAATCTACCATGCAGCAGAGTAAAGTGCCGCTTGTAGATTCCTCATTCCCGCCACTCTGCAGGGCAGGCGCACACACCAGGAACCGGCCATAGTACCTCAAACCAACAGTCTGCTGCTAACTTGAGAGAGACAGCTAGGAAGCTGTTTTTAGCTCCGTTTTAGAATCTTTTTTGTCAGGTTTTAGGTGGAAACTCTTGCCAACATGTTGGATGCCATGTGTAGTTAGAGTTTTCCTGCCTGGCCCACAATCAGGACAAATCTCTCTCAACTGCCAGGCCCATAGACACTCAGAATCAACCAAGTAAATACACAGCAACTTATATTGCTTACAAACTGTATGGCCATGGCAGGCTTCTAGTTATCTACTTCTTCTATCTTAAATTAACCCATTTCTATTAATCTATACTTTGCCACGTGGATTGTGGCTTACTGGTGTCTTTACATGTTACTTGTCATGGCGGGTGTCTCCTCCCACAGCATTCCCCCTCCCAGAAATCTCTTCTCTCTTGTCCTACCTATACTTCCTGCCTGGCCACTGGCCAAACATCATTTTATTTATACAGAGTGATATCCACAGCAGTCTATTTCAACACATTTGTTTAACCATGAAAACATAAATAATATGACTACAGGTTTGATTGTTATTGATGACTAAATACTAACCTGCACTTTTTTTTCTGTTTTCTTTTTTCTTTTTTTTAGATTGTATTTGTTTTATAATTTCACATATGAGCCATGGGTTCCCCTCTCTACCCCCCCCCCCCATGCAGCCCCTGCTTCCCCCACCCCCTCCCCTCTTTTCTTATCTCCTTCAGGGCCAAGACTCCCCTGGAAATTCAGCTCAACCTGGTAGATTCAGTACAGGTAGGTCAAGTCCCCTCCTTCCAGGCTGAGCAAAGTGTCCCCGCATATGCCCCAGGCTCCAAACAGCCAGCTCATGCTCTAAGGACAGATCCGGGTCCCACTGCCTGGGTACCTCCCAAACAGTTCAAGCTATTCAGTTGCCTCACTTATCCAGAGGATGTTATCCATTTGGGAGCTCCACAGCTTTTGGTTCATAATTCATGTGTTTCCATTAGTTTGGCTATTTGTCCCTGTGCTTTTTCCAATCTTGGACTCAACAATTCACATTCTTACAGTCCCTCCTCTTTCTCGTCAATTGGAGTCCTGGAGATACACCAGGGGCCTGGCCAAGGATCTCTGCAAAAAAAAAAAAGTCCCCTCACTGCATAATATTTAAAAAACTAAACGTACAGAATAAAGAAAGAATATTAAGGGCAGCAAAGGAAAAAGGCCAAGTGCCTTATAAAGGCAAGTCCATCAGAATAACACCCGATTTCTCAATGGAGACTTGGAAAGCCAGAAGGACCTAGACAGATAAAATGCAGACACTAATAGACCATGGATGCCAACCTAGACTAATATACCCCGAATAACTTTCAATCATCATAGATGGAGTGAACAAGACCTTCCAAGACAAAAACAGATTTAAACAATACTTATCCACAAACCCAGCCCTACAGAAAACACTAGAAGGAAAATTCCAACCTATGGGAAGTCACATACACCCTGAAAAACACAGGAAATAGATAACACCACAGCAGTAAACCCCAAATAACAGAAATACACAGACACTACCACCAAAAAATAAAAATAATAACACGAATGAACAATCACTGGTCATTAATATCCCTTAATATAAATGGACTTATTCACCTATAAAAAGACACAGACTAACAGAATGGATATGAATACAGGACCCATCTTTGTGCTCCATACAAGAAACACACCCCAAATTCAAAGATAGACACTACCTAAGAATAAAAGCCGGGGAAAAGACTTTCCAATCAAATGGTCTTAAGAAGCAAGCTGGTGTAGCCATTGTAATATCCAGCAAAATAGACTTCAAAATAAAATTAATCAAAAGAGATCATGAAGGACATTACATACTCATCATAGGAAAGATCCACCAAGATGAAGTTTCATCTAAACATTTATGACCCAAACACAAGGGCACCCACATATGTAAAACAAACATTACAAAGATTAAATCACACATAAAACCCCACACATTAATAGTGGGAGACTTCAAAACCCCCACTTTCACCTCTGGGCAGATCTGCCAAATTGAAACTTAAGAGAAATATTGGACTTAACTGGTGTTATAGCCTCCATTTCTTAATTATTCATTACATTTTTACATGAGCTGCATAAGCATAATACCCAAAACAAGAGTAGAAACAGTGTAACAAAAATAATTTTAAAGTTGTATAAATACAACAAAATCATAACAATGTAAAGTATTTGGTATTAATAGTTGTCTTTTTAGCCTTTATTCCTATACCTCCCCAAAATGATGACAAAATCCATATCACATGGAATGACCAAATCCACTCACCCAACCCCTAGGGTATTATGGCATTTTGTTCTTTAGACTGTTTCTTGCTATTTGAGGGTGACAGTATCTTTCGGGGACGCTGACAGTGTTGAGATAATGATCAAGTCCCAGGAAAACTACTTGTAACATTTGTTGTCCAGTCTCTGTGTAATGGAAAATTGAAGAGCTTATCTGACATCTTGCTGGAGTACTCTGTGTGGTGGGACTCCCTCTGCTAGCTGCTTTGAAGTTGTTCTAATGAGTTTTGTGAAAACTTTAATAGGGGCATTCTGAGAAGCTGGGTGACCTGGGCTACTTGTCTTTATTGGTGTTTGTTCCTTTTTTTTTTTTTTTTTTTCCTGAAAGCACACAAACGTTTAAAGGTAACACATGTCCTTGCCTTAATGTAAGCATGGAATGTATTATGCACAATTCAGTTATGAAGGATTTTTTCTTTTATGTTTGAGCAGATAAAAGGCATCCATCAACTTTATGTCAGTTTGGACTGTATAACCAAATCAGTATGAAAACTCTGTAGCCAACAAGATGTATCATGTCTCATACAGTTTCAGAGCTGTTCCCATGTAAAGGAATCAGAATCCATGTCACTTGCCTGGTAGTTTTCTTCTTAATTTATTTCTTTATGTCAGTGGTCAATATTTTCAGGGGATCTCTCCTGATCACACCTGATCTCTATTCATTTTGAAGGAATCTTCAGCCTTTCATTTCCTGTGAAAACAAAAATTATAACCTCTCCCAAAATGCAATTCGTTTTCTGTATTCCATTTAAAGTTAAGCCATCCCTTAAATACCCAGGCTTATTTAATTCAGCAGTCTCTTTTACAATCCAGTGTTCACAACAGCTATCATTCAAACATCAGCATTTAAAAAATTCAAAGTCAACACAACACCATATAGGATGCAGAATCCCTGTTTATTTCCCATCTTTATGTGGCTTTTTTTCTTTTATATTTACATTATAAAATTACATTATTTACAAGCTATTTATTTGTTCTGTGATTGACTAGACCCATTTTATGTTCGTTTTTATACACTTAAGCACATTTTATGTACAATATAATGTGTTTTGATGTTTTAATTCCATCCAGACCTGTCCGTAATGTATGCCTGTAGTATTTTCTGATCTCCTGAGCCAAACCTCAACTGACCAGGCTCCACTTAGCACCTGACACTGGAGACTGGTTCTGCCTCATCCTCAGGTCCAAGAGTCAGCCTTATGCAAACAGGCTTGGGCAGAGAGCTGCATTTAACTGGGAGACAAATTTACCACCCCAGCTCTGGGAAATTGATGCTGTGGTACAGCAGGTGTTTTTGCTTACCAGGCTCTTTCAACTTAATCTTGTGGCTGCTCGAATGCTTGCAGTATGGCAGAACTCTGCATCTGTATGCCAAAAGTGCCAGGCTACTGGGTATGGTGATATTTTACTTGTGCTGAAATATGATTTTATTTGTAAGTTAATAAATAAAGTTAGACCTAATAGGAAGCTATTGCAGAAATGGGACAGTGGTGGTGCACATCTTTAATCCCAATCACATGGCAGGCAGATCTCTGTGTGTTCAAGGATCCAGCCAGCATGGAGACACGCACCTTTAATTTCAATACCAACCACAGAGACCTAGAGGTCTGTATAGACAGGCAGAGATGAGGAGATCATGTGGTTGGGTTTACAACCAATAAGAAGGCAGAAAAGAAAGTCAATAAAAAGGCAGACACCCAGGAAGTAGGCCTCTTTCTGAGGGGAAGGAAGGCAGTGGCAGTGAAGGGTTAGAAAGTGTTTTTAGTATCAGCTCTTAGCTTCTGCTACTACCTCTTGGGTTTTTAACTTGACATTTGGCTCTGTGTTTCTTATTTAATAAGACTGTTACGTCTACAATTCGGAAGCCATGTCGCTTTTTATTTTGTTTTCTTTTTTCAGGCCCTACAGGAAATACAGGTGACACATTGGGCTTCAAATGTAGCAGGCCTTCTTAGGCTGCCGGCCCCAAAGCATGATGTGAAGACTTACTATTAGTTATGAATGCTCAGCTTTAGCTGAAGCTTGTTTGTAGCTAGCTTTTCTAGCTTCAATTCACCCATTTCTAGAAATATATGTGCTGCTCTAAGACTCACTTACCTCATTTATAATGTCTCCGTTCTTCTCTCCTGTTTACCCCATGTTGGCTACCTCGCTCCCCTTTCTTCTTCTTCCTCCTTTTTCCTCTGTCCACTAGCCCCACTTATCCCTCCTCTGCATAGCTAATGGCCATTCAACTTTTTATTCGACAAATCAGTTGACTTAAGCAGAACTTTACATACTTAAACAATTTACATAGTTAAACAAAAGATTCCACAACATACCAAATGCAATACATCTTGACATAGTTAAACAAATGAAAAATGAGTGTACACAGTGATCAAATATACCACTACAAACCTCTGATCGCTCAAGGGGCTGTCAATGACTGTTCAACCACTTCTGCAATCCACATTAGCATGTGCCTACACCTGGTATTTTCCAAGGTGAGGTAGAAATGAGTAGCCCTGGGAAAGTATATTACCTGCACTAGAAATCATATAGTGAGCCAGACTGAGCATGCCATTCAGGTGTTAGTGTAGCTTAAAGAATCCTCAGTGGAATGTCTGCAGGCAGGACACAGGATAAAATTCCCTTATAGAGCAGTGGAGCACAGCAGTAAAGCAGCTGGACAGGTGATCATCATTTCATTTCCACTGCTGCTGGCTGATGCTTCAGCACCATCATAGATTCCAGACAGGGGTGTCAAAAAGTGGACAATGGACTGCGGGGCAAAGGCCAATGTGCCGTAGATCCATTTGGACTCCAGGACAAAGACTGACACTAGTGGTCCAAAACCCTGGGCTTGCAGAGCCTGCACAATCTTTGCTATTTGCTTTTTGAGATAGGGTCTCTCTTCTAACCCAGGCTTTCCTAAATCTCACAGTGATCCTCCTGCCACAGTGTGCTCAGTACAGAGGATAGTTGTGTGCCACCCTAACTTCTGTTTATTTAATGACTAAATGTGAATAATTAATACAAGTCAGTCATGGTGGTGCAGACCTTTAATCTTAGCACTCTGCAGCAGAGGCAGTGATCTTTATGACCTCTAGGCTAGCCAGGTCTGCGTTATGGGTTCAAGACCAGGAAGGGTGGTAGAGTAAGACCCTGACAAAGAAAATGTAATAATAGGGGCATGATGTGAAAACACTTTTCCTTCATTTGGCTTACCTAATTTTCAGTAATGATGCAGAATTGAGAGACAATTAAATCTGAGAACTCACATTTAATGTAGGTAGCAAAATATGTATAATTTAGCTCTCAATATCAAGCGGCTGTCTAGTAAATATGGAGTGATTAAGTAAAAATTCTTTGATTTTGTAAGGTTTAGTTGACTAAAATTTTTTATTTACATTTCTGGGTTTTTTCTACAGAATAGGTTTTTAAGAGATTGTAGATTTTTGCTACATTTTTTTTTTAAATCAGAGTTTGCAAAATTGAACATCATAGTACATTTTCTACAGCTGGCTTGCTGTATGGTTGTCCATGAAACTGACAGGTTTTCTTTGTCCTTTCTCAGTTTCATAGCAAACCTGACTAGTGCCCCAGAAATATGTCCTGAACTCCCAAGAATTTGGTCAGAGTTAAGATCTGAATCAGTAAGTAGCTGGTCCCAGCAAAGGTTTTAGGTACCACACTTCTCTCTCTGGGTGTGATGGTGGGGTCCCTCACCCCATTCTGCAGGCTGCCATGGTGCTACAAAGGAGGTGCCTAACCTGAAAGTTACTCTGGCCCTACTGGGTAAGACCTGAGTTCAGACACTTTCTCCTGAGATTGCAGGACCTGCAGAAGCCTCCATCACCAAGTCAGTCTGGACTTCCTGTAGTCAGCCTTTCAGGTGCTGGGGACACAGGCCTAGAAGCATAACAGGGATGGGAAAGGAGTGAAATGTCATTTCACCTGCCCAGAAAGAAGGTCCCTGAGTAGCTCACTTGCATAGTCCACAGGAAGGGGTGGCCTGCCCTGGATTTGACATAAGAATATGGAGGTTCTAAGAAATAAAAAAGGAAAGGACATGGCTGCTACTAGGTATGGTGGAGGAGAAAATTTGTTTAGATAAAAGGCAGAGTGCAGGGATAGGCAGGGACATTTGAGGGAGTTCAGAGCGGACATGAGCTTGAACAATGTGAGAAGAGGAGCTAGGGGAGAGGAGAGACAGACCAGGAGTTCAGGAAGCTAAAGGACAGAGGGGGAAAATCCAGGTTACAGTAGTGGTTGGTTTATGTAGGGAAAGACAGCGCAGCCCCTGGGCTGGAGAAGTTCTTGGCAGTGGAAGGGGCTTACCAGCCCTGCCCTGTAACAGGTAGGGGCTGAGGGATGCAGGTAGAATCTGGCAGACAATGTCTTGCTTGGAAATGGTCATTAGGCACCTCAGCCATTTGTCCCTGGTTTGAGACCAAACACCCTGTGTCCAGGACGAAGAAGTGCCTATCTGACTGCAGGAAAGGTGCAGGGACGACCTTGCAGTCCAGTTCCAAGTTTTGCAGCAAAGCCAATTTCAGCCTGTCATGGACAGCTCTGGGCCTTAAGGCTCAAGCCAGATCTGGGAACCTGTGTGCTGTGTCCCTTCATGGTACTCTGTCCCTAGGGGAGCTGTTCCTGTCACTCAGGACACAATAGCCAATCAGGGCCTCCAGTCCGAATAGGGTGGGCATTTCCTGTCCGCCATTCTTCTTGCTTGGCGGCTCCGAGGCTGAGTGAGACTCTCTTGTTCCGTGTGCTGAGCTGTGACCCGCTGCCTGGAGCTGTGAGGAGAGCGGGGCGAGTTCGGAATGCGCCATGGTGAGTGAGGGACCTCCGTCCCCACGAGGGGAGGAGTCGCGGGTGCGGGGTGGATCCCGGGGTTGTGGGAACCGACAAAGGCGGCGGCCCTGGAGGTCTGAGTTCCCTGCTGTTCCTGCAGCTCCCAAGTCCTGCAGCCTCTGAATAACTTGCATATGCCACAGCGGTGGCGGCGGGGCCTACACAGAACACAGGGATGTGGGCACTGTGCTTGGGTATTTACTTATTGTGACATCAGCGTGTAGTGCGCCCACATGCGCCCCTTGTGTTATGCCTGGTGGAAGGAAGACTGTTAACTCACAGAGCCCTGATCACTGTAGTGGAACTGAATATTCAGGTGTAGGATCCTTCTGCAGTTAATTCTGTGCAGAGTGTAATTTTGTGTCATTAACATGTTTGCAAGGTAGTCCATTCACTTGTGTCTTAAGGTCAGGCATGCTGGGTTTCCTGGCCTTGTAAGTCAAAATTGACTCTATATTAATTGTATCGTTTTAAGTGTTCTCTTTGACCAACAGCACATAGTGAGTTCTAGGCCACCTAGTGCTGTATAGTGAGAGCCCATTTTGTGTGTTTGGGTTTTTTTTTTTTTTTTTTTTTTTGAGTCAAGCTTTTTTTGCCTGGTATAGGTTATGGAATTAATCTTGAGTTCCCTGCAAATAAGCAGTATGTTCTCTTAACAGCTGAGCCATCTCTCCAACCAAAAATCCAAGTATTAAATCTTTAATTTTAAAACCACAGTTTTACTTTCTTAAACATTTAAAAGTTGAATCTTTTATCAATATAAAAGCATGCAAACTATTATAATGATCTATATGAGAAAAATAAATTAACATGATACACTATTAATCTTCAAAAATTACATTCAAGAAACTTGTCTCCGTAGAGCGAAGACTGTTGTCAACTCTACTCCATACATACATACATGTGTGTGTGTGTGTGTTTGTGTGTGTGTTTGCGTGTGTGTGTGTGTGTGTGTGTGTGTGTGTTTGTGTGTTTTAATGGGGACTATGGGGATTCAGACCCTGATAGTTTCCTCCTAGGGTTCAGGAAGAATCTAAAACCAGCTGATAATTAATCTTTGACAAAAAATAATGAATCTATGTACATGAAATTCCTTGGTCCATGTACTTTATTATTCTGTGTCAGTTACAAGCTTATATTCTGCTCTCACATTTAGCTCCTTTCTTGCCCAATTACTCTTTACATTTATCTGTTGTCCCCTCCAGGTTCTATCTTAATTCCTTCATCTAGTTCTGCCCCTTCTAGAGTGTCATCCATCTAGTTCTTTCCTATATGAGCTCCTCTCCCATCTCTCCTTCTCTCTCATCTTGTTCTTCCACATCTTGTTCTTCCCCATCTGGCTTTTCCTCATCTTCCATCTCATACCTCTAGTACTTTCTTCTAGCCCTTCAATGTAGTTCTTCCCCATCTCAGTTTGTTCCTCTCAAGTTCTTCACCATCTAGTTCTTCCATTCTCTTTTCTCTTCTCTGTGCCGTGCCCTGGAAGTCCCAGTATATGAAGGGAAGTTCCAGCCTAATTGTGTAAAGCTATTACTTAACGTCCACCTGACCTAGGAGATCTCTCCTTGTGGAATTTACCTTAAATCAGGAGACTTGCATGTTGCCTGTTGTCACTGTTAGTCCGTGAAAGTTGGTCGACAACCTGTGCGGTGTTTCCTGTAGTCCTTGAAAGTGGCTAAGGGAGGTATCTGATTCCAGAGCAAGCCTTTCCTAAGGCTGTTCTCCAAATTCCTGGAATGTGCATGTCCAGAGAATGATCAGTACACACTGTTAGCCCTTCTTAGGGAAAAGTCAATTGGGAAAACTATGAAGGCACACTTGATTTTCATATCAGAAGACAGCTGATATATAACAAGCCAAATAACACCAAAAGCTCCTTGGAATTTGGCTTCCTCTGGAGGAAATCCTTGATCCCTCCAGGTAGTGACTTGGTCATAACCAGCTGAATTCTTATGATATATTCCTGTAGCCTGCAGCAGTGTATGTGTTTGTGTGTGTGTGTGTGTGTGTGTATGTCTCACTGTGTATCTTAGCTGGCCTAGATCTCAGATCCATCTGTCTCTGCCTCCTGAGGTCTAGAATGAAAGGCCTAAGCTACCATATCTGGCCAGATTTATAACATATATGTAACATTTACATAAACTGTTATAAGCTGGTGGGTTAATAAGTAAATAATTGCCTTCTAGATCTCAAGTAAATGTATTATGTTCATTGCATGCTTCTTTTTTAGCTTTCATTTGCTTTTACTGTTCTTTATTTATTAAATTTTTTTTGCATTTATTTTACATACCAACTAGTTTCCCATCCCTCCTATCCTCCTGTTCCCTACCTTCATCAATGTATATGCTTGCCAACTTCCCTCTCACACCAGAAGAAGGGTCAGATCTATTGGAGCTATAGGCATGGGAGACAACCATGCTGGGTGTTGGGCACCAGACTCAGGTCGTCTGCAAGAGCAGCATAGTCTTGACAACTCAGCCTTCTCTGCAGCTACAGCAGGTTTCTGAAGCTGGTGAGCCAGTACCCTTGGAAGATGGTTTTACTTAATTTTACTTTTTGTTTGTTTTTGTTTTGTTTGGAGAAAGCATTTCTCTGTAGTTTTGGTGCCTGTCCTGGATCTTGCTCTGTAGATCAGGCTGGCCTTGAACTCACAGAGATCCACCTGCCTCTCCCTCCCTATGGCTGGGATTAAAGGCGTGTATCACCACTGCTGGTTTAACTTTAGTTTTTAATGACATAAACCTGGTAGTCAAACACATCCACTCAGTGCTACTTGATACCCTCAAATGAACAAGAGGTCTTATAGAATTCTGGCCATGTTCACAAGTAAGATGCTACAAAGAAACATAAATTTATACTTTGAAATGACCAGATACTCCATGTGCTATAATGTGAAGATACTTTGCCCCAGCAAAATTACTTGGTAAGGGAAAACCATCTTCAGCCACTGATCATCTTTTGCATTCTAGTCTCTGTAACAGTTGTGTACAATTGTGAACAGTTGTGACAATGGTACCGCTTGCAACTGTGACCCATCCTTGAGCTATCAATAATTGTCCAGGCATTATATAATCACCATTGGCATGTGACTCCACCTTCCATTTTCCACATTTAGGTAGAAATGAGTATCATTTTTAGTCTGGATTCAAATAGCACTAGTTCTTTTATTCCTCTTAAGATAATGTAAAAGGATTCTTCAATGCTGTCCCATAGTAGAGCTTAAATAAATTGTTTTGTGCAAAATTAGGTATTAGACATTTTGATTTTGATGAAATTCCACTGGAAATACCAAGAGCAGCTCATGAGGCTGAGAAAGAATTGGCAAATGAATTCCTTTTTCCTGTAATGTTCTAGCTTGCCTAGTTTGTAAAGTTAGCATTTTCATAGGTTCGCATATGTCCTCATCAGGAAATGAAGGGAATTTAAGATTATGTAGATTATAGAATTCCTCACTACATGCTTCAAGATCATCTTCATGCCAATGTGCCTAAGTATTTAAAGGAGGTTTCAGTAAGGGAGCAGTAGGAACTGTCTCCAGGGAGGTTGTCAATGGCACTGTGATTCCTTTAACTATGCCATGACCTTTTTACTTGTATTAATACGGTTGGCAATCCTGCTTGTTGATCATGAGGCTCTGCACTCAGGAAAATGAAATGATTTAGAGGGGGAAATTGTAGGACAAAATGCAGGCCTGTTCTGGTAGTTAGCCTATCTCATACACTGTGCTTCTAAGTAAGAAGTGTGGCTCATCATGCTCCTGAATATTCCCTGAAGTGAGAACATTGAATTAAATATTGAGAAACAATCAAGCCTAAAAATTATTCTCAGTGCTGGTTTTTTGTTTTTTGTTTTTTGTTTTTTTTGTTTTGTTTTGTTTTTTCTTTCCTGGAAAGATCTTACTAATTCATGCTCACATGCCTGGAATTTAGTATATAGAGCATGTTTGCCTATGGCTCCCTGGTGCTAATATTAAAAGTGTATGTCACTGTACCCAGCCTCACTGTTTACTATTTAAATATCACTACCTGGAGAATGTGTCTTTGTAGAGATGAAAATGGAAGAAGACCCTCAGCTATTTACTGAACTTGAGGCCAACCTGAGCTACTTGAGACTATTTCCACCCGAAACAAACCAAGGTGTGTGTGGTGGAGCACAGTGTAATATCAGCACTCAGGTGGCAGAGGTAGAAGGCAGGAAGCAAATTTTTGTTAGAGTTGGCATAGAGATCCAGACCAGTCAGGACTGCATGAGCAGACTTTGTTCCTGAAGCAACACCACAAAAGATGCCATACCCTATGAAAGTAGAAGACCTACAAGTGATTAAGGTGCTTGCTTCTGAGCCTGAAGCCTTGCTTCAATCCCCAGGACCCACCTGATGAAAAAAATGACTCTGACAATTATTCTCTGTCTTCCACATGTGTGCAACCCTTAAGTCACCATGCATGGAAGAAGGGTTTTCGGGATGTAGGACAGGGGTACAATACCTGACCAAGCATGTGAAAGCTCTGGATCCCATCCTAGCACCTCAGAAAACATCTTGCTTGAGTCAGAATTCGTCTTTGCTGTCCCTGATCTCCTGAACCTCCCTGTGCAGCCCATGCTAGTCTTGATGCAGAGATAACATGCGTGTGCCACCTAATCGGCTTGATATATTGCTTAAAAGTCTCCTGAAGAGTTTGGGTAAAGACTTCCTAATCAAACAGAAGTAGTAACAGCAGAATGCGTGTACACTTCTCTTGCTCCAGGAGTTCAATCCAGCAGGACTTAGGCTCTGGCAGCTCCTTTCTGTTCTCCCCAACTTGAGAAGTCACTCATCTGTGTTCCCATTTAAGCCACTTAATGTCAATCATCGGAGTGCGTGACAGTCTTATGTTAACTTGACACCAGCTAGAGTCATCTGAGAGGAGGGAGCCTCAATGAAGGAAATGCTTCCATAAGATCTCGATGTAGGCAAGCATATAGGGCATTTCTTTACTTAGTAATTGATTGCGTTATGCCCAGATATCAACCCCAAAGAGACCACCAAAGACTGAGGATGTCCAGAATGCAACAGCAAGGTTTATTCTATAGACAGAGCCTAGGCAGGGAACTCCTTCCTACATCCAATACAGTGAGGCAGGGAGGAGTTTCTCTTTCTTTGTGAGGCTAGCTTTTTATAGGCATAAACCACAGAATTCTTTTTCTACCCCCGCCCCCCATTAGTATCAGTTCTTTTCTTTTTCCCAGTCTTTCATCTTTCATCTGTTCAGCCACTATGTCAGGAGCTTTACGAGCTGTCTCCAGAGTTGGGATCATTTATGGCCAATTAGTCCCACCAGGTGGCTGAACATCCTGATTTTGTACTTGATATCACCATCTGGGAACCTGAAACTGGCCTTAATTTTATCTAAACTAATATATCCTGGTTTAAGCTTCTCTTTGTAGGGAAAAGAGTGGGGGGTCTGACTGAGGTTTTACAATTGGGAAGTTTTACAATTCATGGGGGATGAGGTCTCCCATGAGCTGGTGGTCCTGGGTTCTATTAAAAATTAGGCTGAGCAAGCCATGGATGGTGAGCAGGTTAGTAAGCAGCACCTTCTATGGCCTCTGCATCACCTCCTGCTTCCAGGTTCCTGGGCTGCTTGAGTTCCTGTCATGCCTTCCCTCAAAGCATTAGGCACAGGAGCCTTTGTGAGGAAAAATGCTTATTTTTGACCTCACCATGCCATGAGCACAACTCTCCTGATTTTATTGTCTCCATGGAAGGCAGAGTTGCTATCTCTCAAAGCCCTAGTTTCTCTGGGGACTTCTTGAAGTATTGTCCTTCCCACTTACCATGCAGTGGTAAGATTTTACTGGAGTTAATTTTGCACAGTTCTTAAAATCTGTGTTATTAATACATTAGCATATAAAAGACACAGTGTTCCAGACACTTATGTTAGTAAGGCCATACTGGGTATCCTGCTCTCATTTGTCAACAGTGACTGTATTTCAGTTGTGTTCTTATGTCTGTTTGCTCTAAAGTTCTGTTATCTCTTTATTCTTTCCCAGACAGTACAATCTTTATGGTAGTTGCATTTGAAGTTTTGAAGTCGGATGATGTCTTTAGTGTACTACATATTCAATCTTGATCGTTTTTTACATTCATGATGTCCTTTTGCCATCAGTTTAATATTGTTGATAGCATATATTACACTTTATATTCAACTTCTGTTAAGTCTATAAATTCTGTGTTTTCCCAACATTGACATAATAGGCAAGAGGGCAGCAAACCACAGGGATTCTTTGTTGGCAAGGATGGCCCAGCTGCCTGCTATGACAGTTCCCTCCTCCATCAGACACAAGACCTGGTGGTACCCACACTTCTCAAGGTTTAAATGTGCCCTGTCCTTTAAAAGTACATTTTAATTAGATTCCATGAATATAGGAGGAGATGGTACCTGTGGCTTGGACATGTAGGCTCCATACAACCAAGTAATAGAGGAAAGAATTCTGTGGCTTAAGTTGAGTCCATCCATGAGTCTTACCACAAATTGTACATGTGGAAGCCAAGCTTTGTCCTCCTGGTATTTTACCTTCTTTGTTTGTTAAAGTGTATCACTGTAGGTTTGCTTTGTGGTTTCAAAAGCCAAAGCAAGGTTTCTTTCGGGTTGCCTGTCTATATCAGGATATTGGTCTCAGCCCCATGCTTGCCCACCTTGATGCTGCCATTCATGATGATAATGGACTAATCCTCTGTCTGTGTAATCATGTCCCATCATAAAAAGCCTTGAATTATAACTGTCACTTTGTTCATTGTGTTTCCTCACAGCAACAGTAATTAGGATAGATGCTTTGTGTAGTATTTTGGCATATTGTCTGTATGTATTGTTCCTGTATCCTGTGAAAACAAGTACAGCTAAATTAAAGAGTTGTAGACTGTCTTAATTTACATGTGTGACTGAAGGAGAGCCTCTATGACTCTAGTCCTGTATTATTTTCAATACCCATAATACAAGAGGCCCAAGTATGCTTGAGACATGTTGTGACCAAAGTTATAGGATGGGTGCAAAGCCCTTTCAGCAAAACAGTCACTGTTTTCCATAAGAATTCTTGAAGGTCAAAGTACTCCTGAGAACTGGTTGTTCATTCAAATATTACCCCAGATACAGTGACTCTGCTAAATTCCTACATTTTCCCCTTTTGTTTTAGCTAATCTAATTATGTTGAAGGTTATGCAGCTGCACAGTGAAGATAGTTCATGTACATAAGTCACAATATATTTGAAAAGTGTTAAAATTATTATAGTAAAACCAAGCATAACAATTGCCAGAAAAAGAAACTTATCAAAATGATTCATAGTGTTAAATGAAGGTATGATATCTGCAAGGCATAACATGACATCCATTTCAGACGCGTCAGGTAACTTAACTGAAAAGGTTTCCTTAGTTTCTTGTTGTAAATCATCTATTTAATTTTGCTGAGCCCAAAGTTTTGTAAATGCTCATGCAAGTCTCTAACAAATTCAGCAATTTAAGTTTTTTTATGAAGGGCTACTCATGCTGTTGCAACAGTAGCAGAGGTTTGGGTCCATGGTTATTGGATATCCTCTGCGGCTAATGTAATAAATCTTATCAGACCTGATAGGAGAAAAAAAATAGATTATTACCACTGGCCCTATAAACAGGGCTAGCTGTGGGAAGAGTGAAGACCGCCAGAAAGAATGCAATGGAGATGTGCCCTGGTCATAGTGATTAAGTTCTTCAGATTGTTTGTGGAGTGACCTGATTTTAGTTTCCACCCAGGCCAGATTCCTTGATACAGCAGCAGCACTCTTTCCCCAGGAACATGCAGGTGTCTTGTCTTGGCCAAGCAGGGAAATCAATCCCTCAGTGTCCTGCTTCTCCACAGTCTGGACAGGATCTTGGCTGCAGTTGAGGTGAAAGGCATTTTTTTTTTTCTATTGTGTGACTTGACTTGCTACATTTAATGCATGCTCTACACCAGATGGGACACAGGAAAACTTCTGACTACAGAGAATCAGTAATTATATTGAGATTTATTTAAGTCTAATAAAACCATTAGAATAGCATACAACTCTGATTTTTGAACTGAAGCATGTGGACTTTGAATTCCTTTTCTGATGTTTCCTGCATTATAACCAGCCATTTCTAATTTGCTTGTGTCAGCACAGAATGTAAGAACCCCAGAAATAGGCATTTACTCACCATGCTGGGAAGAACCCATTCAGTTATTTTTATGAATTGAAGTCTTTTACTTTTAGGGTATTTATTATTAATTTCTCTTAAATAATTACTACAGGATATTTTCCAGTCATCATTAAGTATTCATAATTGCATAATTTCTACATTAGTATAAGGTAGTACAATTTCAGCTGCATCCATTCCTCACAATTGATGAAGTCTTGTTCTTCTTATAATTAATTCAGAAATCTTTCCTCTGTAGTTTTTTAACTTTTTACTCTGTTTATGAGCTAAAAATATCCATTCTAAAATATTATCTTCCCTTTGCATAATATGCTCAATAGGGGAATGGGTAGAAAGGCATATTACCAAAATATACTCAGTTGTGAAATCAAATCCATCTATATAGTCACTCTGTATGTTTGTTTTACGTGGGTCAGCTTCTCTTCTGTCTCAACTGTTAAATGCCTTGGTCTATTTAAATCTGTGTCACTTTGCAAATTTTGAAACAAATTACTTAATTCTTAAGTAGACAATCCAATGGTAGACTGCAACCAATTAATATTCCCAATAATTTCTGAAAATCATTAAGTTTGTATAATTGCTGTCTTCTAATCTATACCTTTGAAGCTGAATTTTTTGTTTACTCAATATAAATCCTAGATACCTAAGAGAATCCCGTGGTTGAAATTTTTAGGAGCAGTTTGTAATCGATAATAAGGTAAGATCTTTCGTACAACAGCAAACACCTTTTCAAGGATATCAATATTAGAGGCAGCTATTAAGAAATCATGCATATAATGATAAATAATAGACAGAGTAAATTGTTTAGGAACTACTTCTAGTGGGTGATTTACAAAATATTGACATAGTGTTGCATTATTTAACATTCCCTGGTGAAGAATCTTTTAATTAATCACTTTATTGGCTGAGCATTGATATAAGTAGGAATGGCAAAAGCAAATTTTTCTCTGTTCTGTTCTTGTAAAGAAGTAGTAAAGAAGCAATCTTTTGCATGAACAACTATTATAGGCCATGCTTTACGTAATAAAGAAGGTAAAGGAATTCGAGGCTTGAAAGGATCTATGGGTTGAATTACTCTGTTTAAAGCTCTCAAGTCAGTTAACGTTTTCCATTTTCCAGATTTCTTTTTATTACAAATATAGGAGAATTACAAGCACTTATAGTTTCCTTACTGTGTATAGCATCTAACTGTTCCTGTATCAGTTGCTCAAGTGCCTACAATTTTTTTTTAGTTAAGGTAATCGAGCAATTCTAACACGGCTTCTATTTGCATAGTCTTTTTTACATAAGCCATCTATTAAAGCAGTAAAAACAATTTCTATAGGATTTTAAGTAACTTTAGGCAATATTTGCAGAGTATTTTAATAAAATTTTAAAAAGAGATACTTTTAATAGATCCCAAGTAACATGACAATGCAACTTGTCAATTATTACCAGTGTGGAACAAATAATTTTTCTGTATTTTATTTAGTGGAAAAACAACTTTTCTAGGCTATCAGTAAGAGATTATATTTTATGAATTTTTAACTTAGTAAACACATTATTTAATAAGCTGGCAGCCTGTTCTGTTTACAGCATTACATTTTTAAATGATTTAATCAAGCATTTCCAGAAAGGAACTTAATAAGAAAAGCCAAATTATCAGTAATGATAAACAGACAAGAGCATATGATAATATAGTTCAAAATCATGAATTTTGTTTTTAATTTATTTATTATGAAAAATAAACGTTCATGCAAACATCACTTAAATAATAAAGAGAAGAGAACAAGTTCCATGCAATGAATGACTAATACCTTTGGAAATTCAAACAGCATTGACTTACTCCTTCATCTCCTATCTGCAATTATGTTTTACTAGAAGTTGGGCTTGTTTTCATTCTTGCTTTTTCCCTTGAAGGGACCATTGATGAGTTATATTCATTACTAGAGAAAAATAAAACATTTGCCACAAAGGGACCTTTAATATTGAGTTATTCCCGCTCTGAGGGGAAAAAAAAACCAAACCAACATTTAAACCAAAATTAAGCAAACAAGGAAATTCTAAGCACTGGACTGGCTGTGTGTGCTTGCTCAGGCTGCATCAGTGATGCCCACCCAGCCTGTCTCTACAGGAGATGATAGGTAGAGTACAGCTCTCAGATACAAAAATCTTTAGTTTTTTTCTATTGTCAGAAAAAGCCTTTGTTTCTTCCTCTGTTTCTCCTTGAAGAGGCTTTTTTCTTTGGTTTGTTCTTCCTTATAGGCACTTTATTCAACATTTCCCTTTCTTCTACTAGGAAAACCCTCTTTTCTTGATTAAACATTTCTCCTTTTCCATCCTGAAATTTCCTTTTCGTATTTCCTTTCCTTCACCTTTCTCTATTGTGAAGGTACATTTTTAAACTTCGTTTCTTTTCTTTCTCTCCTGGAAAGATTCTTATTCCTTGATTTATCCTTTGTCCCAGGAGCTAATTTATTGTTGTCACCACTGAGATTGAGAATTTAAATTCTCTATATCCCTGCCCTATGTTGGAGTCTCTCCCACTACTATTGGCATATGTTACCTCCAGTATTGGGGTGTCTGGACCCTTCTTTCCTTGCCCCACATTGTTGGTCACCAAATGTCAGGTGTAAAGTGTAATGTGGGTCAGTTGAAGAAAGAAGGCACTCCCAAGATGAAATTTTAAGGCCTATGTGGCAGCAGGAAGTTCTAGCTTCTTCTGATGGACTGAACCCCAAACAGCTGTGTGGTTGTTTTGCTTTGCCCATGACCTTGGCCTGTACAGTCCAAGTGAGGCTGTGCTTCTTGCCATAATACATGACCTCTTAAATTAAGAGAGGAAGGAGAAGGACCAGTGGTTAAGAGCACTGACTGATATTCAAGAGGACCCAGGTTCAATTCCCAGGCCATATTGAAAGTTAGACAAAGTATTTCCTCATACCAAAGTCCCTAATCTTAATCTACATTTTGTACAGAAGGTGAGGATCACATGGATCAATGACTCTAGTCTTTTGTAATGTATTATGTGCAATACTGAGGAATCTTGTGATCATAGTGACAGGATGGCTGCAAAGTCCCTTCTGTAAAACAATCACTACTTTCTATAAGGATTCTTCAAGGTAAAAGTACTTCTAAAAAATGGTCATTCATTCTAATATGTACTGCAGATACAGCGACTATGCTAAGTTCCTACAACAGTAGAGTAAAGGAGCAACAATGAGGGCAGATATTAACGAAACCTGTGTGTTTGGAAAGAAAGTCAGTACTAGGTTGTGTTAGAGGGCAGTCATGGGCTAGAACAGAGGCTGTAATTATCAGGGGGGTCAGTGACATTAAAGAGAAGGCACAGGCTCTTGTTGAGAAATATAGAAAAGGTGTTGCAAGGGTACTGTGCCACCAAGTAAAGTGTCTCAATAAGAAAGGGAAAGGGAACAAGAGTCCTAGTCCTAGAAAAACCAATTCATGCAGAATTAATGCTGACCTGTTCCAGTGGAGCAGGGTCAATCCAAAACTTGAACCCCATGTTGACACATCATCCATGTGACTGTTCATCTACAATGATGACTGGGTTGCATTTTGAGACCACTAGATGTTGAGATGAACAAGCTCTGAGACACCTGCCATGAATAGCTGCATGCGGGGAGTGGAAGTAACCAAAGGTTACTTATGTGTGAGATGTGTCAAAGAGAAAGAGCCATCTAATTCTTTTCAAACTGAAGCCCCAGGTGTCTGATGCAGAGCTGCAGGGTGTGGTGTTTGCCCAGCAGGGTTTTAGTCTTGCCTTGGCCCAATCTCTTCTCACTTCCTTGAAAAGGGAATGTGTATTCTGTACCTTTGTGTGTTTTGTAATATCACCCATTGCCGAGATGAGACAGTGTGACCAAAAAGCAAATGGGGTGGAAAGGGTTTATTTGGCTTACACTTCAGCATTGCTGTTTATCACTGAAGGAAGTCTGGATAGGAACTTAAAAATGTAGGATCCCAGCTGGGTGGTGGTGGTGCACGCCTTTAATCCCAGCACTGGGGAGGCAGAGGCAGGTGGATCTCTGGGAGTCTGAGGATTACAGAGTGAGTTCCAGGACTGGCTCCAAAGCTACACAGAGAAACCCTGTCTCAAAAAACCAAATAAATAGAAAATAAATAAAAAAATAAAAATGCAGGATCCCAGAGTCACAGAAGCTGAATTAGAGGCAGTGGAGGGAAGGTGCTCACAGACTTTCTTCACATAGCTTGCTCAGTCCACCTTCTTAGAGAACCTAGGACCAGCAGCTCTGGGATAGCACCACCCACCATGGACTGGACCCTCCTCCATTAATCACTGAAAGAGAAAATGCCTTAGAGCTGGATCTCATGGAGGCATTTCCTCAACGGAGGTTCCTGCCTCTTTGATGCCTCTAGCCTGGTCAAGCTGGCATTAGAAACCAGCCAGTGTACATAGCTATAATATCTTTTTTGATTTTACAAGATAACACATTCTAGAAACTGTCCTCAATGTCAGAAGGAACTTTGTACATTCTAACAGTTTGGGGACGGTTACAGAATATAAGGATCTTTATTACTAGCCTAAAAGGCATTTTACATTATGGGTGAGCCTGTCTTGATCGGTGTCAAATAGTAGATTGAATGAAAAATCTCCCAAGTACACAGATGTATTTGAGACTTTGTCTGAGGTTTCTGGTTTCCTTAGGATGCGAATGGTATCTCTAGGATCAGGGGCCTTCCATGAGTATGTTGGTCTCTGGATATGGGTGTTCAGTGTTTTTACTACAACGACAATTATCAATGTTATGCCCAGATATTGGGGATCCCCAAAAGACCACCCTGGAGGCCAAATCCCACATGTAAAAGCAAAGAGACTTTATTCTCTTCAAGATCTGAGATTGGTTTCTCTGTCTGCCTTTATTTTCAGGCTCTGGGGCTTGATCTGTCTGTCCTATACAATGGTGAGAGCAGAGAGCCCTGAGCCCAGGCAGGGTAGGATTTTATCATAAAGGTTGGGGTACAGGGATTTGCAGGGTTCAGGACCGTGATTTCTTGACAATTCTCTATGGGTATCTATAAAACAACAATAGGTGTGTGCTAGACTCAGGGACATCTGGCCACTTTATCTAATGGTTGGAATGTTTGGGATGTTAGGTACTTTCCCCATCCCTGGGTGGATCACTGAGTGGTGTGAGCTCATGGCTTTTCCTGGAATCTGGGCATTGCCTTCCAGAAGCAGTATCTGGGCCTCTAAGCCTGTCATGGTAGCTGTGTGGTCAAGCTGTTTGGGGGCCCCTATACATCTTTCTGTAGTTGAAACTGAGCAGCTCTGTTCATTCTCATGCAGCCGCATTTCCAACATAACACACTCCACCCTTGAATAACTTAAGGTAATATAGAAGCAAATGCTTTTCCTTGATAAGACATTTTTTTCTGCCCTGATATATTTAGTTTATATTTTTGGCTGATAGAATTAGGCTTTACTATATGTGCTTTACCCATGTTTTAAAGTTTAAATTTTAGCAGAGATTTCCTTTTCTCCCAGCAGGATGACATGCATTCATGACATTAATACAGCTCTTCTGAATCATTACATTGCAGATGTGTAACATTCTGCATATCTTTATGCTTGTTTTAATATTTCTTTTTAGTTTTTGAAATGCATGCATGAGTCTTTTTTCCTGTATATATGCAGGTGTACCATGTGTGCCTGCTGTTCAATGAAGTCAGAGCAGAGCCCTGGATAGTCTTGAAATTGAGTTCCAAATATTGGTAGCCACAATTGAGTCCTAGGTACTGATGCAGGTCCTCTGTAAAAGTAAAAGGTGATCTTAACTGTTGATCCATATTTATATTCTACTGGGATTTTTGCTTGTTTGTTTGTTTTCTTTTATGGTTTAACAGCAACCTTTCTGTCACTAATGTTTGAGAGAATCGTTTTGATATGTGTGTTAGTAACGTAATAAAAATGAAATTTTACCATAGGAATATCACATTAGCTGTATAGTTCAAATGAGTCACTCCAGTTTTCTGAAAGCCAAGTACATTTTTTAGAATCTATGTTTAGTTCATTGAGAGTTTAGAGTGAGCCCCTTGTGCTCAATGTTTTTCTTTATTTGACAGGATCTCAGTATGTACATTTGACTATCATAGAAATCTCTACATAGACCAGGCTGCCTTGGAAATCACAGAGATTCACTTGTCTCTGCCTCCTGAGTTTGGGGATTAAAAGTGTGCACCACCATGC